>NC_134557.1:19388195-19688195 GCF_025594145.1 Primulina tabacum | reverse complement strand
AAAAACGTACAAAAATTCTCGTATTGAATATATTCCAAATTCAGCTCAAATCCTTCTCACACTTCATTCACCATTGCTAGGTAAACTTATTCACCCGATTTTATGGCTTTCCAAGTCCGGGAAGCATAAAAAATGTATTTCTGTTCCTTGGCATTGTCATGGTTCATGATTTCTTCTTGGTTTGGGGTTCGGAGTTTGAGATTCTTACTCCGGCAATCTATATTGATGTCTCTTTATATAACCAATTCCTCCCTAGGATGGTTCTAAATATACCAAAGTGAGTTGAATCAAGTCAGCACTGAATATATGCGAAATGATAACGATTTTAGTCTATCTTTCATGATTACTATCTCAAAAATTAAAACTCATATAGAATATTGAAAATTAACTCAATATCGATCTATAGCATATTGACTTAAATCCCGAAAATTATAACCTAGTCTCTATGAAATAAAATTTTATTCAACCTTGTATGAAAGAAACTAATCCTCAAATATTTATTTTTTTTACTAAATCTTGCTTTCATCAAGGTCATGAGCCTAGCGCGTTCTAACACAAAGGAGTTCGTTAAATGTCTTCCTCATTGAATCATTTTTCGTACCATAAAAAGGTCATAATTATTGTGTAACACTTTCCTCAATAGCCACCAATATCTCATAATTTACTATATTTACATTAGGTCATAATCTACTTTTTATCCTAAAATAATATAAATTTCTTAACCAGAGGATATTAATTCTTACATTCATTTTAAACAAGATATTCTAAGATCTTACATATTTAAAGTTAGCGGTAAGCATTCTTAATAACCAAAAATTAATGCCAACACAATTTACTATTGACATAAAATCTACTTCTATATTGGAATACCCAAAACTTATTATATAATTATTACTTCAGATTTTCTCATATTAGTTTTTTCATAAATAATTTATCATCCCCAAGTCAAATCCTTCATTTTAAGTCGGAAGCATAAGTCAACTTATCTCTGATAGATATATTCCTAACAATATAAACATATACTTATTGTTTTTGTAATACAATTCCAAAAAAAAAAAAATTCGACAAGTAGTACAAAAAACACGTTGAATGAGAGTTTTTTCGAGAAATTTTTCCAAACATGGAAATTTCGCATATTTACATGTGGATTGAAAGAATACGTCGAGAAGATTCCAGAATAATTTACGGAATTAAATTCCGAGCGTTCTACGAAAAGTTATGAGGTTTACGAAACTTCATAAAATGGCCAAAACGCGATTTAGGATATCCAAATGAAGGAATTTCGCGTTTTCGGTTCATGCCTCTCAAAAGGATGTGAATATTACTCGTTAGGTCGTTCCGGAGGAGGCTGCCTCAGCCTTTCGCCATAATCTGACAAATATTTTTTCCAACTGAATTATGAACCTGGCGCGGCTCTGATATCAATTAAATGTCACGCCCCAGACCAGGGTTATTCGACACCGACGTTGTTTTATAACTACAATATTGAAAACAACAAGATTCGAAGTACAGTATAAATAAAAAAACAGTTTATTACTAAAAATCAATCAAAAAATTGTCTTTACAACGTAAATTCTTAAAACAATAAAAATATGTAGAAACGTTTACAAAGAGAAAAAAAATATTTAAATAAGCGAATAATAATATAAACTTCTTGATTCAACTTATTATCAGCCTCAAAACCAGTCTTGTTCATCTTGCTTGATTTCCTCTTTTGACTTATCTAGGGAGAGTAGAGTAAGAGGTGAGTCATACGATCTTCACATCAAAGATAAAATATTTCATATCATATATCATAAACATAAACATAAGCATAACTTGGCCTAGACATTGAGATTCGTCTACTTTCCATTGTTTACTGATATCAGTCCCTAATTTTTACTCATATAAGGGGGCGATGCCAAATAACGGTTACAACCCACCATGTAATAGCCATAAACATATCTTATATTGGGATTCCACACGGTGCCAAAACATAAAAGATAACATAATCGTATCAAGAAGAGGTAGAAAAGAATTGCGCTCGACCGTAACTTTTTAAAACGAAATAATTTTTGCACATAATATTTTAAAACAAGCTCATTTACCTTAGTATTGCTCGAAGAATTCAAAAACGGCAGAAGAATCATGCAAATGACGCTTCCAAAAATGCATCAACACTTCAACAAGAAAATTAGTCGTCTTGAAGAATTATTTGCGACTTATTGCACTGTTGGATCGGGCCTAAACTTGGCCATTACGTTCACAAGTAAGTCAAATAGACTGTAAATGGTGGAGATCAAGTTTGAGAGTCAATTTAACCTGACTATGAACGAAAAACTCTAGGAACATTATTTTCGCCTATATTTTGAGCAGTTTTCTTGCGAAAACTATAACAAAAATAACAGTTGGATTCGACTAAATTTTAGATATGATGTTCAAAACATATGATAGTGTATTCTGAACAATGGAGATCAGATTTCGACATAATCTTGTCCTGAATGTATTACTCGAAAAATATACAGAACCTCGCCTTGCAAATTCGAAAATGTTGCAGTACTTGGAAGAGGATTTTCAAAATATAGAATGAATTTGAATATGTGATTTTTGAGAATGGGGTAGAAGTATTTATAGGGGTGATGTTAAAATCTTTTTATAATTCAATTGATATTTATTGCATAATTTGGAGATGCACCTTCCATAAATTTTGAGATGCTCTTTCCATACATATTACATTACAAAATTTTGAAATTTGATGTTGGACCGGATGATTGAATGTAGACTACTTTCTTGTGCAAATTCATAATGTACCTAGACTGCATTGAAATTTGCTAGCTTATTGGTTGAGAAAAACTGTCTTGTATGTAATATTCTCTTCCAAATTTGATGGATATCTCAGCCTTGATTTTCAAGTTTAATACATGTCTTGCACTAGATTTCGAATTCTATGTATTTATTGGCTTGGAATTTTAAATATCATGTATTATTTTATATTTTCGAATTTTTATTATTCTTACAATAATATCATAACTAGAAAAAAAATTCTTATACGTGTTTATATTTAAATAAATAGTTACATGCCCAAAAATTTGGGTTCTCACATGCCTTTTTGTGATTCTTCAATGGTTTTATAATTCTTCAAGCAATAATAAGGTAAATGTTCTTTTGTATATAATTTGGCACACTTGTTCTTTTATGTGTTTTTATGTTTTAAAATAATTTGTATATGAATTGTTTCGGTTTCCAAAAGTTTTGTTCGAGCATGTTTGTTTCGTGTTGTGTTAAAAGCACCATATATTTTGGCACAACGATGATTCAACTGGATATGGGTTGGAATCCAGACATACAATAAGTTTTTTGCCCTTACACGGTGGGGTTGTAACTGTTATATGGTCTCACCTTTTTAGAGTAGTAAAAATTAGGGACTTATATCAGTAAAACCTGGAAAATAGAGGAACAAAGTGCCTAGGCCAAGCAATTCTTACATTTATGCTTATGATAAATGTTATACAAAATACGATATGCATGATATGTTATTTCGAAGATCATGTGTATTTGTTAAGTATGTACTCGAACGGGTCCCATTTTCTAAGTGACGATCATTTCACTCACCCCTTATTCTACTGTTCTCAGATAAGTCAGAAGAGGTAATCGAGGGACATGAATAAAACTAGTTTTGTGGCTGATAATAAGAATGATCAAGAAGTTTATTTCAATTTTCGCTTATTTAAGTTTTTAATTCAAGTCTAAGCTCTTATGCATATTTTTATCATTTTTAGAGTTTATTTTATAAAGACGATTATATTTTATGGTATTTATAAAATAAACTAGTTTTGGTTTATATTGTACCATGAGAATTGCTGTTTGACAATTATGTGATTGTTGAACAACGCTGATGTCAACTAACGTTGGTCTCAAAGCGTGACACATGTAATACATGGATGATAATATTTAGTATAAGAAGACTTATCGTCATGATTCCTGTGTCTGGTTCTTAACTTTTGATGTTGATTGATTTCTTGATTATTCAATTATTTGAAATATGTAAACCAAGTGGGAGAATGTTAGATCATTTTATTTAAGTCCATAAAATAAATTTAATTATGTTTAACATATTTCATTAAGATAAATATGTGAGATGTGTCATATTTAAAAGAAAGTAAATGTAACATCCAAAAAACCAACATACGTAAACCACGTGAATGCAAATAAATTAAATTTGCATAATTGTTTTATTTACTTGGTTTTAAATGCTTACTTGAAGCATATTAAATGATTAATTGTATCATTGCATGATTATATGACATGATTTAATGAAATTGAAGGATTTTACCCAAATATTTGATAATAAGCTGGGGAAAGGAGACCGAGGACGACCAAGACAAGAATAAATATTTTTCACTAAATATTTTCAAGGCTTCATAATATGATTTAAAATGATTAAATTTTTCTAAAAATTGTAGAGTTCGAATTATTTTACGAGACGAGCTCGATTTTACCCGGGAAGTCGGTTTTGGGCAAACGAGGAGTTTTTTTAAAAGATCAAAAATATTATTTTTGGAAACTAATTTTTATAAACTTTTATGTTTTAATTAAATCATAGTTATTGGGCCCAATTTAACTAAATTGACTAGTCTCGCCAAACTCGTAGGATAACCGCAGCTCTTGTTCTCATATGCAGGAGGCTGTGGCATGGTCTAGGGGCTGGTTAGATGGTCTAGGCTGGTCCATTAGGGTCTAGGGAGGATGGTAAGGAGGGGCTGGTGCACTATGGCTCGACGATGGCTCGAGCAAAGCATGAGAAAACTCGCGCAGCTCTTGTGTCTCATACGCAGGGCTCGTGCGGCGTGTAAGGAATGGTTTAAGGGCTCAGGGCTGGTTAAGATGGACCATGAGAGGTCTGTTCAGGGGATGGCTCGAGGTGGCTCGACCATGGTCCAAGAAAAATGAGAGTTGGCTCGACTGTACATGAGGGAACTCGTGTGGCATCTTGTTCTTGTGCGCAAGAGCTGTGTGCGCGGGCTGGGGGCTCATGCGAGATTCGAGGAGATTCAGTAGAGTCCTTAGGTGGGTTTGATATGGTTTGGCTCGAGGTGTCTGGGCTGTGGCTCGATGAAATCAGAAGATGGCTCGATGGTTTTGGGTTAAGGGTCAATAATTCGAAATTAATGAACAAAAATTCGAACCATGGGTCCACGGGATTAGTTCATGGCTCGCAAGGGTATTTTAGATAATAAAAAGTCTATATTTAAAGTTTGGGAAGAAAATACTAAGGTTTGAAATAAATCGGGATTAAAACGCTCTACGAATAATTAATTAAGGAATTAAATGAAAGCCTCGAATTTAAGCTAAATAAAATTATTAAAAAATTAGAATTTATCTTAAATAATTATTTGGGATAAGTTCATGTAAATAAAATTAAAGAAAAATGTCAAAATTGAGAAATTTTACGTCTAGGGGCAAAACGGTCATTTTACACTTAGATAATACGTAATAGGTTGGCAGCATTCCAAAGGGTCATAACGCATGTTAAATTATATAAAATTATGATTTTTACGAAAATATGATAATGTATGATTTAAGGTAAAGCTGTGCAATTTTTATTGTTAAAAATGTTATTTTTGAATGTTGTGTATTTTATGCTTTTAAAAGAAAAGAAAACATATTTTGAGAGATGCGAATTGACTGTGACAAAAGATAGAAGATATGTGGGGGATCTGTTTTAAAAAGGAACGGTGAAATTATAATTTTTATCGGAATGTCGTGAGTGAAAAGACCCGAGAGGGAGACCGACGATCGTATTTCCATGATGGTGCCTAGTGCCCGTCCTCATGGGCCATGTGGAGCTGAAGTGTAGAGGCCCGAAATTCGTACTTGAAATTTGCGGAAAAATTTTAAGTTTTCTCTTCAAGTAATTAAAATGCCTCAATCATAAAAATAACCGATAACAAGTTTAATCATTCAAAATAGCAGCGGAAGTAAATAATGTTTCAAAACGACAACTTAATCGTAATAAACTGAGTTTGCATAAAACGAAATAATAAGTAAACTGATAAATGAGGTCCTCGGGTTCCTACTACTGCCGACCAAGATGGCTCACTGGTCCCCACCCTCACTCCCGACCTCATCAGTACCTACAACAATCAAGTCTAGTGAGTCTAAAGACTCAGCATGCATATATCATAAATAACAAGTAATAATAATAAAACTGCATGCATGGTAAAAATATCATGAGTCTGGCGTAACGTAAAAATATCATGCCATGAGTAATTATAATACGTGCATAACTGAACTGAAAATCATAAGTAAAATGTTTGCTCAATCGAGCCCTGTCATAAAATAACATGTCATAATTTTATGTTGAGAATATGTTCTACGCAAGTGGCCCCTGAACTGAACTGAATTGAACTGGATCGCCTGATCAGACTAAACCACAGTATACTGGGCGGTAGAGATCATCACAGCCCTTGGACTGGATATCCGTACCAATAAATGAACTGAACTGAACCGGTAAGTGACCACCGGGTGAAGTAATAATCTCATGATAATGAAGTGGCCACAAGCGATATCGCATAAATCTCAAAAATGAATATTTTATATTTTTGCACGTAATATAATTAAATATTCTGTATTAATTTTACCGAATGGGTTGGATCGTTCCCAGGCTCGCTGCGACTTAAATCTAACATGAAAAATATGCAAATGATTTACTTGCTCAAACTTTGTAATTGACTCCAAAAACGAGACAATTACGCCCAATGACTTGGTATTTGATCATGACTCCGTGCCAACCCGAACCAACACCGAACCATCGTTTAGTCATGATTAAAATACACCTAAAATGATGAAATAATGCTCCTAATATTTCAGTACTTCGAAATTTTGTGAATGGAGGCCAAAAACATGAAACGCTCTTTCGAGAGTCACTTTGGCACATTGCATCGTAAATTCTCGTACGACCTCTAAAATTGACCAAATCACAAACGGCCAATAACATGACCTTCCTAACTCAATGGGACTGTCCAGTCCAAGGCCATAGGCTAAAAGCCATCCAAGAACTCGAAACACACCTCTGAACCGAATCACAACTTGCTGTCACAAAATACAGCAGCGGCGCTTGCGTTTCTTTGCGTTGTTTGCGAGGCTAATGGCCATTGAGGCTTGAACCACCAACCAGAACCTCTTCCCAACATCCTAAGGGTTGGCTTGGACTATGTCTAAGGGCCCTAGGCCAACCACAATCCAAACCACACCATGGACCACCAGAAACTCCCACCCTAGAGGCAAACCTGCGCGCGTGGGAAGAATTGCTTCGTTTGCTGTCATGGACCTTTCCAGTGGCCATTTGATTGAACATGGCTTGATCTAGACATCAAGAGGTATGGTATGAACCGTGGCTAAGGGCCCTAGGCCAACCAAGATCCACACCAATACCATGAAGTCGAAGTTACACATGCAGAAAAAGGAGGAGGTCGAAGGGGGCTGTTCTTGTTTTGTTTAAAAACCGATGCAACCATGGACCAAGCCTTGAAAGGTCAACTTGGTCACGTCTTAGATATGTCAAGGAGAGGTTCTAACCATGGCTACAGCCCCTAGGGCAGCCAAGATCGGAATCTCCACCTTAGGCAATACACATGCCAATTTCGAGACACAAAGTGACATGTTTGGGGTGTTGCTGTCAAAACTCTATCTCCAGCGTATAGGGGCTGGAACCAACGTTCTTACATGACCCTAACATGTCCTAGTACATGTCTAGATGCAGCCTCGAGCCCCTGGAATCGATCCAACCACCTGAACCATCAAAACAGCAGAAAACGTGAAGTGCACAAGGAAGGCTAAAAATCTGTGCATAATTTTACAAAAACTTGTTGTCATATTTCGGTTTTCTTGCATGAAATCGTGTACATGTGATGTTTAAAAATACCTATATGGCTTGATTGAAGAGTAAAGGAAAATGTAGACATGCCTGAATTTGTTTTGAAAGAAAAACAAACGAAACGACTACGCGGCGCAGAGGAGACGGAGTGCTTCGCTTTCTCACTTTTCTCTCTTATTTTTCTCTAGTTTCTCTCGACTTCTTTTTTTTTTCTCTCTGAATGTGCTCTGAATTTTCGAAAATTGGAGAGGGAGAGAATGGCTAGGAATGAAATGGGGAAGTTGCAAAGTATTTGGGAGATATAATGGCAAGATAAAAACCTTTCTATCATTGAGTTGAGAGATAAGGGAAATGATTGATATTATTTGATATCAAGGGATTTGAAGGAAAATTAGGAGGTGCATGGCCGATTCTTCCATGTCAAATAAGGGTAGGAAAATTGTTTAATGATTAATTATTGAAGATTAAATGTGATGGAATTATCTCCCAAGAAAATGGATAAGGACAAGAATCAAGGAAATGGATTGTCAAACTTTTTAAATCTTTCAAAGGTGATGGCCGATTTTCCTCTTTTAAAATGGGGTGGAATATTGCTTAATTATTGAATTTTAACTCATTAAAGTTTTAAATATTAATTATGTATTTTAGTTAATTAATAAATTAGTTTAGGATAGGCATTATCTTGCATGCATGGCTAAATCTTTAAATTAAATTACCAACTTGTTAAATTACAATTTCTTAAATAAAATAAGCCTAGATTAACTTATCTCAATTGGTCACATATTTTAATTTAGGCTTTTAAATTAAATTATTGGACATAAAGGAACTTATTTACTACTTATCTCAAGTTAATTAAATAAATCCTTAAATATTCTTTTATTTTAAAATGACTTATTATTTATCTTAAATAAATTCTAGGAATATTTTCTTAATATTAAATTTTATCTCAATACCCCAACTCCAGTCCGGCCTCGCTTATTTAACTGAAAATATAAAACTAAACTTATGCGATTTAAAATAAATAATCCTGACTAACAACTTTAAAAATGTTTTAAATAATAAAGAAATCATTTTTAATTTAAATACTAGAAATTATGCATGGCTTATACGTAGTCTGATTTAACGGGTTCTACATGAAGACTGATTAGTCGACCAGAGGATAAAAGCTAGTCACTTTCAAGGATCAAACTTCACTCAAAATGATAAAATGATGCAAATTTTTACGATTAAATGATTTTACGATTTACGATTTATTTATGCTTAAACTTATTTTAAATAAAAGTATGATTTTAATGTTTGTGATTGTATACGTAATTATTTGTTACTTATGTTTGGAACGTACTGAGTCATTAGACTCACTAGGTTTGAATGTTGCAGGATTTGATGATATGAGGAGGTGCTGACGCTTGAGTGGGTCGAGTACGGCAATATACTCCCGAGGGACATTTTATTTTCCGCATTAGTTTGATAGATAAAAGATTTAAAAGATTATTGTTAAAGAATTTAGTAGAGATTTTTTATGCTTTATTTTGGTGTTAGTTGATCTTTTTGAAGATCGATATATGATTTTTGATTAGTTGACGATTTATTGATTTTTGGGCACTTGAGATTTCAAATGTTAATTTATTATAAGTTATGAAAATATTAAGTTATTTTAAATTAGCAATTTTCGAGTTTATGAAAAAAATGGTAGTCGACGTTTCAGTAAATCAAGAATATTATCTATATTAAGATGAAAATTTCTTGACATTTGATTTACCATATACCGAATAAAAATCATCATTATTTTCCAAATCTTGAGTTTATCTATAATGATTAGAGAACTTCTATAAATAGTAGCATACATGGTCACTAAATCAATGCAGTTATTCAGAAATACATCATCTCATAAATTGCAAAAAAATTTAGAAGATCTCCGTTTTTCGGTGTCCGTGGGATCTTTTAGTTGTATATTCAAATTCAATATCAATTGTTGGAGGAAATAATTCGTTCATGTTTAATTTTTCTACATATCGATCTTTACGTATTATATTGTGCATATGCAAATCAAATCTAGTTCTTCAACATGTTATATTTCTAACCAGATATACTTATTAGACTATTAATTAAGAGAAATTCTTCAAACTGAAGAACATGAAATATAAATTTGCATATGATGTAAAATTGGAACTTATATATCATATCTAATATTATCTTCAAACCATTTTTTTTTAATAACTTCAAAATTATATGAAAAAATGCGTTACTCATAGTTTTATATCTTAATTTCTTGATAAAAATTAAGAATAAAAAGTACCCTAACAAAGGTATCTGGAAAATGAAAATTTATCAAAATTCAGATCAGATGCACATGAAATGTTGAACTGACTAATTTATTCAGAACAAACATGCCTCTGATTATTTCAGCATTCACCCTAAAAGTTATATTATCCAGGTATTTCTTTTCATCTTCTCTTATTTTCAATAATGAAAATAAAAATAACAACTCATATATAGAATATAAAGTATTATATGTACTTGGTCCAAATACTTGGTCCAAATTTCTCTTTTTATAAATGGATCCTTCACTCCTAAGTGGAATTAAGTGGCGCTGGTAATCCAAGTTATTTTCATAATATTATATATATATATATATAATATCCGCAAAAACTTGTGTGAAATGGTCTCACGGGTCGTATTTTGTAAGACATGTATCTTATTTGGGTCATCCATGAAAAAATATTACTTTTTATGCTAAGAGTATTACTTTTTATTGTGAATAACAGTAGTGTTTAACCGTCTCACAGATAAAGATTCGTGAGACCATCTCACAAAAGACCTACTCAATAATATATAGACTAATTATTGAGATGCAATAATTGTCTTTGTTTGGAGAACAATTGAACATTGGTATCTGAACTATTGCATGCTTTGAATTGTATCGTCAGTACCAAACTATAAATTTTGATAAATAAACAAGCCACGGTCCTACATATATAATGCCAACAACAATGGTCCTACATATATAATGCCAACAACAATGATTTAATTCACGCCCTAAACAACTAATAGTATATCTAAAAAATAGGGCCTAAAATTCCTCACAAATTATATATATAAATTTATTGGAACTCTTTCCTCGATAATTAAGGTAGGATGTCAAAAAAAAAAACCCCTAAAAATAGTAATTACATAAAGATTGATGATAGGGATCTTACTCCACCCACACCCCTATATATCTAAGCCTCAAGACAAACCATTTCCTTCACAAATCTTATCCTATAAAAAATAAAGAAAAAAATTATAACATCTCCTAAGCAACAACCATAATGGAAATGAAGAGGATCGCATTTGCAACACTCATCGTCGTCATTGCCACCATGGGCATTACCATGGCTGTAGAAGAGGCTGCACCGGCTCCGGGACCATCTGGTGATGCATGCGGTCTCTTCCCTACCGTCAGTTCAATCGTCGGAGCATTTATGATATCTCTTTTCGCCCTTTACAGGAACTAGGTTTTACATGAGGTGATCAAGAAATTATGTCCATTAGAGAAGAAAGAGATTTGTTAGCATCGTATCGTATTTGAGTCACATCAATTCTCAGATCAAGTTCACGTGTCTCATTATATGATTACGGTGTAGTAAAAATTAATATTTATAATAATAACGAACTTACTTATTTATACGTAAGTCAAATCAATTTTTGTGTTGTTTATGCTGTATATATTTGTATATTAACTTTTTAAATTCTACTTATTCTTTTTGACAAGCAACATCAAGTGAAGAATTAAGGGGAGTTCACATTTACTATCCAAAATGGAATTTGAGAATTCTAAAATATTGGTTTAAGAGAAGAAAAATAATACACATGACAACAAAATAAATTTAGTTTCGAGGTTTAAGTATGTGTATTATTTTATGTTAACGAAGAATAAATTAAATTATTTTATTCATACATATATGTATTATTATTCCAAAATGTTAAAAGTTAAATATATAGCTATATAACTATACTTGATATTGGACATCTCTGAATAAAAGTGCAATCTAATTCCCAAACATACACTACCTTTTATGCCTTCCAGGAATACTTTAATTCCCGGGAAATATCACACAAATTAAAAAATACCATGATAAAATTATATATTATGTGGCACATTATCTTTGAAATTATAAAATTATTATTTTGGAGAAATTCGTGCAAATGCAGTACACAGTTAACGCTGTACGTTAACGTACTAACACATTACATTGTCAGAATCGTAACTTTTATAGTCAACGATCGTCCTCATTGGGCGGCGGCCAATCTCCGACTCAAGCTTTGTTACCTTCAAAATCTCTTCCTCCGCCGCCGCTCATGGCGCTTCCATTTGTTCTTCAATTCTTCGCGGGATGCCTTGCAATGTTGAGCTTTGTGCAGTTGGCGGCGGCGCATCAAGAGTCTGGCGAGTGGGATTGCGATGCCGACGAGGAGGCCCGAATAGTGGCCCAATTCCGACCCGGAATCGTCACCCTCGATGGGCAAGCCGAGGATTGGGCTGATGTTGACAGGTTTGAGTTCCCGCTTCGCCCAGCTCTTGACCCGGATGAGGATAAGGAGTACAAATCTGGAAAAATGAGCGTCCAGGTACCCTGAAAATTATTCTGGTTATTTCAATTTGCTGCACAGGAGAATTTGTAATTTCGTTTCAATTGTCTTATTTGGGTGGAAGAATAATTTTGGATTTACGGCACAAGAGAATTTTTTGTATACAAGACTTTACGCTCGGCAAGATACATTACACCAGAGTCCAGTAATTGCCAAAAATGGAACCAAATAAGCTTTCTAAAAAAAGAAGAATGTAGTAGAAATATTAAATATTTTGTCAAATGATGAATTTTATTCATTTAAATTTAACAAGGAAGAGAGAAACTAGTTAATGTATCTAATCTGAGAACTGAAACAAGATGCAAGGGAAAATAGACTGATTTTAGTAGCAAAGGATCCACGAAATAAAAAATTTAAACTGGTTTTGTTTTGCATTTACAAAAAAATTATGATCAAGTTCGGACTGATTTTCTGCCTGCAATCGCCCCATACGCCCGCGACTCTTTGATTTACAGATTGATTTTGTTGATAATGAATGATAAATAGGCTTTGCATGATGGGACGAATATTTACTTGATGTTGCAAGTTGATGGAGATTACATGTACACAAAAGGGTAAGTTTTGACTGACTAAAAGATTTGAAATTTCTAGTAATTTCCTTTTACTTGGATTGCATTTAATCTTTTACTCTACTTCTTTTGTGAAAAGGTTTAAATTGTTCAATGCAAATTATCACGATTGAATTTTCTGTTGATAGTTAATTATGGGACCGTAGTTTGTTTTTGTGAGAGTATCTTGTGATGGGACAGTTTGTCTTTGTTCTGGAACATCGATTGATCAACTTGCTGATTGTTTCATTGCTATATCCACTTATGTGTTTTCAAGGACTCGTTTCCATAACTTAAAATGGTTTCGACGCACCACTTTGAGTTTGAGGGGTGATGATGTTGTCAAAATTTTGCCAAATATCAGCTTCAAAACCTCCAGGTCAATATGTTTTAGCCAAGGTGAATCAGTGTATTGAATGTTACCAAGCTTCCAACGACTTGTGCTTCAGTCTCCAAAGGTGACATACGTTGACCATAAACGAGTGTTTTTGGATCTTTTAGTTTTGTCTTGCTATTTTATCTTTGCATAAATAAGTAAAAATAGAATAGGGTTCTATAGAAAGTCACATGACAAAGCTGAATCATATCAAATTCATTCCCTCTTTATTTTCATATTGCCTTTTTTTCTGGTTTCAAATCATGCAGAGATGACCATAAATGCCCATCTGTAGCCTTGATGTTTCAAATTGGTGATGATGCAACTTATCATAATGTAAGTCATTACCTAAACTTAAGAAGTTTATCCATAGCGATATTATTCAGCCACTCAGCAATATTTTTCTTTTCTGTCACCATTATTCGTATTTTTTTAAATGAGTTTTTCTTCTTTGTACAAGATGGGTGGCTGTAAAGAATCACCAGATACATGCAACAGCACGAGTTGCCGTGGCCATGAAGTCGACATCATGCATTTCTCCATAGGAAATTCTATCCCGGGAAGGCTGTACGGCGAGGATTTAACCAATGTGAACAGCAAAAGTGGAGGGTATTTATCATGAGGATTTCTCTTTGAATAACTGTTCTTGGAGATCACAAGCTAGTGGTTGTTAGTTATTCTCAGTTTTGTTTACTTGAACAGGTTTGGTTTGGTAGATATGTATTCGTGGAACCCACACTGTCGAAACATCGATGGTCACGCCTCTGGTACTTTCATGATTCTCTTCATCACGGCCTAAATTTTCTTCAGATTGCAATTTTTCCGGGCTATTGTGTAAAAGATCATGTAATAAAGTATTCAAATAATTCACTTTACAGAAAATGGTTCTTCTGCACTAAATAACTGGAAAGCAGCATGGTGGCACAGCAGTTTTACTACCCATGCGGGTAAATGATTCTTAGCTTTCGGAAACATGGTTATCGTTTTGTTTTCTGAAGAAACTTGTGTGGAATGGGTAACAAACATCAAAAAAGATTTGGTACTGTTGGTTTCATTTTCTTTGTCGTAAACGGGTTTCATTTTCCGCATTCCTGGAAAGTTATTTTCTGAAAATGCCTTTTATTCTTGTATTCCACCCTTTATATATGTGGTGTCCTATAACTTTCGTTCGTGTTTTCGGGCCCTCATAGCCAGGAAAATCTTCAGAACAAATCCACCCACAAATCATTGTCCGGACCTGAAACGACCTCGATTTTTTTTACTATTCATAAATCATAAACTCGAAAATACTAACTAAATAAAAATACTTTTCTATCAATTATAATAAGTTAACAGTTGAAATCTCAAGTGCATAAAATAAGTCCTAGATCATCAACTAACCAAAATCCTAAATCGACCTTTAAAAAGATCAACTAACAATAAAAATAAAGTATAATAAATATCTCTAATAAAAATCCGTAACATAATCTTTAAATCATTTATCTAACAAGTTAGTACGGAAACATAAAGGTTCTCGGGTGTGTACTGCTGCACTCGATCCCCTTAGTCATCACCGCCTCCCATAAATCATCAAATCCTGCATCATACAAACCTAGTGAGTCTAAAGACTCATCACGTTCTAAACATGGATAGCAAATAATATCTATACAATCACATGCATTAAAATCATATTTTTATTTAAAATAGCTTTTGGACATAATTAAACCATTTAAAATCATTTAAGCATAATTAAATCATAAATAATAAAATCGTTTTAAAATAACTTTAAGCATAAATAAATCCTTAAAAAATCATTTAAAATAAGCTCTAAGCATAAATAAATCATTTTAAAAATAGCTTTAATCATCATCATGAATCATATATCATAAAATCATTTTAATCATAAGCTTTCAATCATATATCATTTTGGGTGAAATTTGATCATTGAAAGTGACTAGCTTTTATCCTCGGTTGACTGATCAGTTTTCAGCTCCACATGGCCCAATGGGGGTGTGCACTAGGCTCCACCATGGAAATACGTTCGTCGGGGTTCCCTCGGGGGCCTTCTCCCATAGACAGGTGCCCTCTGGGGCCTTTTCCCACAAATGGGTTCCCTCTGAGGTCTTTTCTCGTAGATGGGCTCCTTCTGGGACCTTTTTCCCTCACGAAATTCCCATAAAATTGTAAGTTCACCGTCTTCAACATAAACGGATCCCCCACAAATAATATATCTTATGTCACAGTCAATTCACATCCCTCAAAATATTTTCCTTTTCTTTTAAAATCATAAAATAACATAACTTCCAAAAATAACATTTTAGACAGTAAAAATTGCCCAGCTTTTTCAAAAATCATAAAAATACATATTATCGTCAAAATCATCGTAATAAATCATAAAATATCATTTAAACATGCGTTATGATCCTTCGGGACGCTGCCAAGCGTTTATGTATTTTCCTAAGTGTAAAATTACCGTTTTGCCCCTGTACGTAAAAATTCTCGATTTTATCTTTTTCTCACTTTTAGTGACATTGGCTTACCTTAAATAATTATTTAACCTTAAATATAATTTTCAAAATTTTATAAAACATAAAACTAGGCTTTTCAATTAATTTTTTAATTAACGTTTCGTGAGGCGATTAAATCTCTGATAATTCCAAAACTCATTATTTTGACCCTAAATTTTAACATAATATTTTTATTATTTATTCTACCATTGTGAGCCATGAACCACAACCTTGGACCCATGGTTCCAATTTTAGTCTTATTATTTTCGTTTTTGACACATAATCGAACCACCCGAGCCAACTCCTTATTTGTTCGAGCCATGGTCGAGCCACCTCGAGCCAAACCCGAGCCAACCCACCTAGGCACCTTCCTGACCAAGCCCAGCCCCTAGAACCAGACCCTAGCTCGCTCAATCACTCCTGGACAAAAGACCCAAAACCTGCGCACATGCTTGACTCACGCCTATAGACTCCTAGCTAGCAAGGGCTCTTCCAACCGATCCACCACCGAGCACACCTGACCCTAACCATCCCTGAACCACGCCCAGACCCAACCGAACCCAGCCCAGACCCTTGAACCCCTGCAGCGAACCACTTGAATCCAGAAACCAGCAGCGCGCACCATGGAGCCTCTCACGGTTTTTCTACTTCCAGTCGAGCCAGCAGCGAACCCAGCCGCACCAACCCATGGCCCGACCCCTGCCCATCTCCCTTGGACCCTGATGGACCACCCTGGCTCGTCCCCGGGCCAGCCGCAAGTCCCCTACTCCCGAATCACCAGCCCCACATGCTTTGGGGGAGAGTCCCTCATCACGTGGACTCTTCCCCAGCCCAAGGCTCGAACCCAGGCCCTCCTAGGACTCTTCCTAGGACCTAACCACGACCAGTAAGAGCCCTCCTCGAGAACTGGTCGAGCCCCATGACCCCATGCACCCTAGCCAAGTCCCTTGAATTTGTACAATCCAAACCAACCCACGGCTCCTTTCTGTATTTTTCTCCCACGGTTTTCCAGCTTTTTCCCTTTACTTCTTTATCGTTTTTAACCATATTTCATTCATATTTTATCATGTATTGGCAGCGTGTCCATTGGGTTCATAACGTTCATCATATAACCGTAAAATCTTCGTGTTTTTGAAATTATTCGATCTACCGTAAAAATATTCAAACTCCTATTTTTTTCATGTATAAACAATTAAATCATGCATAATATGATTTGTATGATGTTTAAAAGGGTTTAGAAAACGTGTCTTTGTGTTTATAACGCTCGAATATAGGATCTTCGGCGAGGGTGCGACGTTGGACAACCGGAGGACGAAGAACACAAGTTTTTTCTTTCTCCCAAATTTTCGAAAATACTAGGTGTGTGCTTGAGGTGTATTTCGGCTGATGGGTGAAGGAATTGTGAGGTTTTGAAAGCTTTGGTAACTTATTTATAAATAATTAACATGATAATGGGCTTTGGTTTTGGGCTTGCAAATTTAAGGGTAATTGAGACTACTTAAATTAATTAAATTGGGCTCAATAACACTTAATTTATTAGATAATTAAAATTTATATTTTTTTTTTATAGAACTAAATAAAAATTTATAAAATTAGTTTCTATAAAATAATATTTTGATCTTTTAAAACTCCTGGTTTGCCCAAAACCGGCTTCACAAGAAAAATCGAGCTCGACTCGTAAAATAGTTCGAACTCCAACATTTTTAGGAAAATTAAATCATTTTTAAATCATATTCGGAAGCCTTGCCATTAATTAAATAAAAATACATATTCTTGTCTTGGTCGTCCCCGGTCTCCTTTTCCCTGCATATTATCGAATATTCGGGTAAAATCCTTAATTTAATGTAATCATGTCATATTATCATTTAATCATGCAATCATACATTTAATAAAATAATAAATATCATGCTAGTATTTAAAATCAATTAAATAAAACAATTAATCAATTAAAACAATGTTGCATGCATGCGGCTTACGTAGGTTGGTTTTTCGGACGTTACAGGACCATCACTAATCATAACAATAATCGCCCCTTTTTGATAACTGTTGCATGTAAATTATTCCTTTCTCGATGGCATCAATAGGAGCAAGAAAATGCATTTCTTTTGGGAGTTGGCAACTGTATTGCATAGTTTCTGTAGATTTTCTTGCCTAATTTTTGTTATTTGGTATAAGTGCTTTCCAAGAGTTTAAACCACTCTCTCTCTTTTGCTTGGAGAACGTAATTTTTTCTTTCGGTTGGAGAATTTCTAGGACGTAATTTACTTTTTGATTGATTGGTTATATCTCTCATGAAAAGTTAAATGGCAATTCTCTTATTAAGGATACACTTACTCGTTTGGACCATTAACTAAACAAAAATGTTTCTTAATCTCAGGATTTATCGAGGATGACAGCCCGTATTCATTATCTGGTCAAAAAGGAACATACTACTTTGAATTCTCTCGACCGTTGAGAACCATGGATCGCCTTCAGCAGGTTCGTTTACCTTTTGTGCTGGTCTTTGTATATCTACGACTACGCTCTTAAAATTCATTGCCGGGTATTGACATCTTACTGGTTTTAGTTTATACTTCATGGTGGTCTTAGATATTTTCGAAATGCAGGACGCACAATTCAGTATTGGGCTGTCTAGCAAATTTTCTGCAGCCTTTTGGAACCCATCTGATGGAAAACCGTGGCATGGTTCTGAGCATTATTCAATAGGCTGCGACTGGATACCGATGGATATCACTGCAGGTTTCTATGCTCAATCCAAAGTAGCGACTGGAAGTTCATGGGACGCTGCCGCTGGATTTGCTTTTCTTTTATCATTTGTTTCGTTTTGTGTGTCTATATTTATGGGGTACTGGGTTTCGAAAACGAAATCTATGCCTTTTACTCCTATAGATCGTCACTAAAGATCTACACACTGTTTTTTTGTTGGTGTAAAGTTTTGTCGCACTCAAACGATGCTGAAATTTTAAAATTTTACTTTTGACTTTCAAAACTTTATTGGATGTCGTTTGAATAGCTAGGACGTGTTGTTTTGATTTATTTTTATGTATCTAATGTTGACTTCAACTATCTCGATATTAAGACGGTAATATCGTTTTTTATAAATTTCTACGAACTTTCTTTTGTCTTCTAATCAGGTCTATGATCAGAAACTTTGTTCATCGTGTAGACTGTATTAGAAATTTATACGAAATTTGGGTTAAAATTAGATCGTCGAAACTTCAAAATTACGGCGATAGCGTACTGGCAATGGGGGCGGTGGCACGACGTGCTGTGGAGGAAGGAGTTTGTCCAAGCTTCTGTCGAGGAGCGGAGGGGGCTGAATTTTTCTTGTTATGAAGGAGAGAGAGAATATAGATTTAATTTTCATGATGATGTTTGTTGTATATATTTGTATAATGTCTATTATCAATTTTTTATTTATTTTTTTTTTTGAAATAAACTTCATTAATCATGTGAAATGTTACAAAAATCCAAATGTTCAATTAAACAATCCGGGGTCTCAAAATAAATAGATGGACTAGCATAGAAACGAGCAGCCTGGGCAAGAGCATGAGCTGCTACATTTGCTTGTCTATAGACAAACTGAACCGAGAACGAGGTTCTTTGGTGCAAAAGATATTTGCATTGGCGCACAATAGCTCCAAATTCCGTACCGTCATTTTCCGGAGATTTTATAGCATCAACCACCGTTTTTGCGTCAAGCTCAAAGATCACATTTTGAAGATTCATTTCATTCATCCAAATAATAGCTTTGAGTAAGGCAAGAGCTTCACATTCCTTAACAGTGGGATTTCCATCATAGTGTTGCATTCGGCAAGCCATAAGCTCTCCATTTTCATCACGTAAAACACAACTAAGCCCAAACTTATTGCTCGAGGTGAACAAGGCTGCGTCCGTATTGCATTTCAGAAAGTGAGGTGGAGGTTTATGCCATCTCTTACAAATTGGAACAGCATTTGTTGAGCTGGTATGGGGTAATTGCCTTCTACTTTTTGCCTGCAACCAATCATAAAAAGTCTGTAATGCATAATGGACTACCTGTGTTGCTGTACTATGTGTATTATTCCAGAGTTTTTCATTTCTTTGTCTCCACAAATTCCACATAATCATAACATCCTTCTCCATTTCTTTGGTCGTTAGTACTTTCAGCATCAGGAATATCATTTCTGAGAAGCTCTCGACTTGAGATGAACACGAGTTTATGATCGACACGAGTTGAACCTCACTCCAGCATAGTTGAGCAAAAGGGCAGATAAGAAAGATGTGCCATGTGTTTTCACTATCGCCATTACATTGGACGCATGTAAGAGGAACTGGGATGCCTTTGCGTTGAAGAGTTGCTCGGACTGGAAGACAATTTCGAGTCGCTCTCCATAAGAAGTTTTTGACTTTGGGTGGAACTTGTAAATTCCAAAGCATTTTCCAGTCTCCCAAAATCCCACAATCCAATCTTGAGGACATGATCTCAGAAATAGCCCAGTATCCTGATCTTACCGTATACTTCCCATTTTTGCTGTAATGCCATACCCAAGTATCCGGTGAAGAAGTTTCCAACAACGGAATTTGCAATATTGCTTGTGCATCTCTTTCATTAAACAACTCATTTATTAAACCAGTATCCCATTGTCGAAGCCCTGAGATCATCAAGTTTGACACTTTTAATAACTCCATCTCAGGCACCATAGATGTTTGAATTCTGAAATTCTCATCTTCTCGCAGCCAAGGATCCTGCCAAACATTAATGTTGGTTCCATCACCTATCTTCCATCGACTACCAATTTTGAGCAATGATTGAGAACTCCAAATACTTTTCCAAACAAAGCTTGGATTATGACCCAATTGGGCTGAGAAAAAGTCCCCTCGAGGGAAGTATCTAGCTTTGAAGATCCTGCTTGCGAGCGTATTTGGGCTGGAAATAAAAGACCAGCCTTGTTTCCCTAACATTGCAAGATTGAAACCGTGGAAGTTTCGGAACCCAAGACCACCGTGCTCTTTTCTTACACTCAACTTGTCCCATGACAGCCAATGAATGCATCGTTGCGTAGTTTTCTTCGAGCCCCACCAGAAAGAGTTTAACATTATCTGGATTTCCTCTGCTAAGGACACCGGCAGAAGAAAGACACTCATACAATACGATGGTATAGCCTGTGCCACTGCCTTAATCAGTATTTCACGACCTGCCTTCGATAGTGGTTTATTTCTCCACGATTGAATTCACGACCAAATTCTCTCTTTAAGATAGCTAAAAATCACTTTCTTTCGACGTCCAATCAGTGAGGGCATGCCCAAATATTTCCCAGTATCAAGTGGGGTTGTTACCTGTAAAATTGATGAAATAATAATTTTTGTATCAAGAGGTACATTACCACTATAGAAAACACCCGATTTGCCAAGGTTTATGGCCTGCCCTGATGCCTCTTGGTATGTTGTGAGGATATTCATCATGGTTCGAGCTTCATCAGCTGTGGAGCGAAAGAAAAAGAAGCTGTCATCCGCAAATAAAAGATGAGAAACTGTGGGCGCCCCTCGACATATTTTATAGCCATGAATTGATCCCTGTCTTTCTGCCTTGCGAATCAATGCCGAAAGACCTTCTGCACACAAGATAAATAAGTAGGGCGATAGCGGGTCACCTTGTCGAAGACCACGTTGGGGTTGAATAGGGCCAATATCTTGATTATTCAGTAGAACCGAGTATCTAACAGAAGTTACACACTCCATAATAAGATGAACCCATCGTGTGTCAAACCCCATTTTTATCAGTATGCTTTTAAGATACCCCCAATCAACTCTATCATATGCTTTACTGATATCAACTTTCAACGCTATACCACCCATCTTGCCTTTTGTTTTCTTTTTCATGTGATGAAGAGTCTCAAAAGCAACCAAAATATTATCTGTTATAGTCCTTCCTCGAACAAAAGCTGATTGAGATAGCGATATTACTTGTGGTAGAACTCGTTGTAATCTATTTGCCAACACCTTAGCTATGATTCTGTAGAGTACATTGCATAGAGCTATTGGCCGAAAGTCTTTCATAGAAGCTGGCATCTCACATTTCGGGATCAAAACTATATTAGTTTCACTTAGGCTTGCTGGAAAAGAAGCTTGCTCGAGCCATTGCTTACATGTGATGTATATATCCTGGCCCACCACATGCCAAAATTTTTGATAAAATGCCGGGTTAAAGCCATCTGGCCCCGGGGATTTATCGGGGTGCATCTGAAACACAGTTTCATTAAATTCTTCAATGGTATAAGGAGCAACAAGTAGGGCATTATCATCAGCTGAGATAGTGGTGTCAATATGGGATCATAGTGGGCATTGCTAGCTGAGTAAAGATCGCCAAAATACTGCCTAGTAATTCGAGATATATCTGACATATCCTCATACCAGATTCCATTTTCATCCTGTAGTCTTTTAATATTATTCCTTCTTCTTTCTGGCATTTGCATATGAATGGAAGAATTTTGTGTTCAAATCTTCCTCACTCAGCCAAAAAGACTTTGCTCGCTGGCGCCAATGGTCTTCTTCTTGTACTAAGAGATCAATCATCTTTTTTCTTATCTTATCATGTTCCTCCATTGACCCTGGATCCGAAAAATTCCTAAGCTGTTCCAGCTTCTGTTTATACAAATTTATGTCTCTTTTGAACTTAGCAAAGTGTTGTTTCCCCCAAGAAGAGAAATTCTGAGCATAATTTGAGTCTAGGGATCAACTCTTGATTGAAACCTGTGTCCCAACTATTTTGAACCAAGTCTTGAAAGTCAGGTTCCTTTAACCATTTATTCTCAAAACGAAACCTTCTTTTCTGAGTAACAATTCCAGTCGATACAGTTTTGAGCAGTAGTGGTGAGTGGTCTGAAATAGGGGCAACAAGGTTTATCAATTGGGCCTCTGGAAATTGGGCCATCCACTCAGAGTTTCCAAAGGCACGATCTAGTCGTTCCTCCACTGCATTTGGCTTACCTCTACTTCGAGACCAGGTGAATGGATAGCCTTGTAGATGGAGTTCTTGAAGCGCACATTCATTTATTGTGTTTCGAAACCCTCTGAACAACCATTCGGGGTGCTCCACCAGTCCTTTCTTATCCTCGGTGTATAACAAATCATTGAAGTCTCCAACAATGCACCATGGCAAATTGGATGCAGCAGCGATGGTTTTGAGAAGACGCCATGATTCTTTTCTTCTATGCCGTTCTGGATAACCATAAAAGCCAGTCAATCGCCATCGATGTGTATCATTATTCAGAATTTCCAAATCCACATGGTTATTTGAGAATGTAATCAATTGACAGATAGAAGATTTTCGCCACAGAACTCCAATTCCTCCGCTTCTTCCCTCTCGGTTTACAGCAAAACAACCTTCATAACCAATTTTGATACGTATATCTTCTAGCTTTTGGGCATGAACAAGAGTTTCAAATAGGAAAATGATGTCCGGAGTGTGAGTCTTTATCAACTCACGTAATACAGGAACTGCCTTAGGATTGCCCAATCCTCGGCAGTTCCAACTTAACACAATCATGGGTCCTGGCAGGCCTGGGACCCAGAGCCTGCCAATAAAAAATAGTTTTGTGGGGTGTTTGCATTGGTTATCAAACAATGGGCTTCATGACATTGTGGTTCAGAGCCCAAATCCATAGTGGTCCTTGACTATGTGGTGCTCCTAGGCCCACGTCTTCTCTTGCGCTCCTCAGTTATATCCATTATATATTCCTCCGAATCATGCACTATGATTTGGTTTGGCTCACTATGAGAAGCCTCCTTTAAATCCTCCTTATTATCCGCCCTATTTTTCCGCTGATTGGTATTGAAATCCGTAACTGTCAATTGCCCTCCCTGTGTTGCGCCAATCAGAGTCTTATCCAAATTTGCATTATCACGCCGACCGCATCGGTATTCATGACCTTGACCTGTTCCTTCATTAGTATTATCATGCATAACAATGGAATCATCATCACGGAGCCATCGACTACCTTCAGTGTTTGTATTTTTTCGTATTGGTGCACGAAGCCATATTCCCCATTCTTTTTTAATATCATCTTCAGGAATAGTGAAGAGCTTGTCACAAAATCTATCGGTATGCCCAAGCAAACCACAGATGAAGCAGAACTGTGTCAATCGTTCATACTTGAAATTGACAATTGTCCAGTCTTCTCCTTACTTTCTAATTTTTTTAAAACGCTTAAGTGGCTTGCTTACATCAACTGTAACCCGAATTCGCATAAAAGTGCGCCATATCGAAGAATTGTTACTGATATCATATGTAACAAACTTTCCAATGAAGTTTCCAAGTAATTTGCCAATATGTTCCGACATGAATCCTATCGGTAAATCATACACTTGAACCCAGAAATCGGCACTGTTAAGGGGGATCAGAGATGGTATTTCTCCCGACTTCATTTTGTGCAGTACAAGAAGATGGTTATCAAAAGACCAGGGACCACCATCCAAGACATGCTTTAGGTCAATAGTATGAAAAAATTGGAATAGGTACAAGTTGCCTTCTAATTCTTTTATGCATATACCCTTACCTGGTCTCCATATGCTGGCCATTCGGTTCTTCATGGCATTAAAGTTGATGGATCGATCTGTAAGGAATCGTCCAATCAAACAAAATTCTAGATCAGAGCTTTTTTGATGAGTGGAGTTTTCCTCAATAATAATTTCCTCATCCTCATCCGTTGACAATGTCAGGTTCTCCATAAGCCTTTCCATTAAGATTTTACTGAGGTAGCAGGTTTTGGTGTGTGAATCAAAGATATTAAAGCATGAGAAAACCTCTCAACAAGGAGAGAAAGACGACCTCCCAACAAGGAGAGATAACACGAGTGGGTTTTTCAATGACAAGCTATTTGAATGTTAGTTTTTATCAATTTTTTATAACATATATATAAATAAAATATTTCAATCATTACAAAGTTTTAACCTTATCAGGAATTTAAATTTTTTTTTTATTTAAAAATTCTCATATAGTATTTTCTATTTTAAAATATCATATATAGTTAATTTTTGATAATATATGATATATATATATATATACACATTTATATGTCTGTATATATATTTACATATCCATATATACATGTATATGTACACACACGTGCGTATATATAGACATAAAATTAAATAATCACTATTTAATTATTAATTAGGTAATTTTAGACCGCTCTAGAATATTATATGAGAATTTTGTATATAGTAGTCACAAATAATAATTTATTATTTAATTGGTATATTCGAAATTCATTAAATAAATAAATGTGAACTCATTATAACTTCGATCGACAATCAGACATCGTCGATGTGTCAAGGGTACAAATCTTGTTCATATAATGAAAAATGAAAATTTCGAAATTTTCAACTGATTCATTTTTGGCAGCTGGCAGTTTTGTGAACTCTTTCATCAAAATAGACAGTTTCACTCTCTTTGCTTAATTAACAGTTAAGTTAAAGTTCACAACTTTCAAAATATGTAATCTACTTACAAACTTTTTTATAAGCAATCTATTTGATCTCCAGAAAACTATGGTCTTCAAATTCAACTACATGAATTCGATTATTTCAACTGGAACGCTGAATTCAATACTTGTGTGATCCTCAATGGTTTAGAGATACAACTAGCCGCGAGGTCACAGCTTAATGTGATTCAGAACAACATTTATTCTTATTCGGGCTAAATCTAATTAGTCTCATTCTTTTCATCAACCCTTGATAAAAAACATCAGAACTTGAGTTTGATTGCACCCATCGAATTATGATAAGTGTCTTTAGTAGCATCATCACATGAACCCCTAAATAACAGTAATAGTGCCTGCAAGAACCTTAAGTTATAGTTAACATAAAGTACGGTCCCTTCAATTTATATATCTCAATCAAATCTACAACCATTGATATATCGAGAGTTGCAATGAATTTGATAGTGATGTTATGTATCGACATGATATGTGCATATGAGGAAACATTTTTCCAAACTACACGTGTCTTACTCTGGGCCGAGATTTCTTCCACTATTACCTGATTAGAGCATATAAGATATTTTCACCGTAGGCAGGCGGTGAATTCCTGACTACAGTGTATTGACTTTTACGTCTTTCGAAACTACATTGAACCTCATCAACTGATGACCCTCAATGGAGTCGATAAATAAATCAAAGTGCATGCTAGCACGTAAAGACTCCATGTTGTCCCGAGTCAAAGCACTAATGGTATACAACCATAACCGCGGACTATTTCACTCAATAAGTGATAACCACTTCAAAAGCCCGAGGGAGGGTTATTCGGTGCATCATCAAATGATCACCTATCTATTTGAATGGACATCTCTATGCCCTTATCAATAAAACTAGACGTTGATCATAGATGTCAGTCCTAAGCTCAATCAAACTTTATCATCATTTTAGACAGCTAAATCGATCAGAAACTAATTTATAATATATTACTCTTTCTAATGAGTTTCATGATCTTATGTTGACAAGATGCATGAATATACATGTAAAGTAAATGTCATAATTTGATAGAACCACAAAATATTATTAAATAAATATATTGTTTTGACATAATTGCGTCGATAAAGTCTAAAAATCACAAGTTGGATCACTAGGCACATACTATAATAATCTCCCACTTGCCCTATGGCCAAATACCCATAGATCTCAACTCACTGTTTCATAATTCTTCTCAAACAATGGTCATGAAATAGGGTTTATTAGTGGATGAACAACGTTATCTACAGAGGTAACTCTATCTACTGATATGTCTTCTCTTCCCACAGTCTTCCAAATTATATGGAACTTTCTCAGCATATATTTGAATCACTGATGAGCTCTCAATTCCTTTGCTTGCAAAACGACACCACTTTTGTCGCAGTACACAGGGATTGGATTAACTCCTAAAGGAATGACGCCCAACTCTTGAACAAAATTTCTCATCCAAATTGCCTCATTTGTTGTAGCTGATGCAGCTATGCATTCGGCCTTAATGGTTAAATATTTTGTGGTGTCTTGCTTGGAAATCTTCTAAGAGGTACCACCACCATTGAGCTTGAATACAAATCCAAATGTTGATTTTGAATCATCCACATATGATTGGAAGCTAGAATCAATATATCCTTCTAATTTTAATTCTCCACTCTCATAAACAATGAACAAATTCTTAGTCATTTTCAAGTATTTAAGAATATCCTTACTATCTTCCAATGTAAAAAACCTGGATTCGACTTGTATCTGCTTGAAACACTTAGTGCAAAGGTAATATCATGTCGAGTTGATATCATACCATACGTAATACTGCCAATGACAGATTCATATAGAATATGAGTCAAGAAATCTTCTCATAAGTCTTAAGACATATTGATTTCGAAACACACACCATGATATATTAGGAGATATCATCTCTTGGACCCCTCAATAGAGAATCTCCTCAGTATGATATCGATATTATTAGATTGGATGACCCTTAGCCTCCTCTTTGGTATATCCTTATATATATGTATTGATAATATATCGGATGCTTCAACCATATTTTGTATGGAGAATTTACTGGTCAACAACATTGATTGACTGCAACATCTCTAAATCATTCCCAGTTAGTAGTATATCATCAACATAAAGTTCTAGGAATGACACTGCACTCCCTCTAATCTTTTTGTATACTGTAACGTCCAAAAGTCAACCCACGTAAACCACATGCATGTAAAATTTGCTAAGTTGCTTAATTGTTTTAATTGATTTATTTTTTTATTGATTAAATAGTACATAATGCATGATTAAATGATTACATTGCATGATTTCATGAGAATTGAAGATTTTATCCGAATATTTGATAATAGGCTGGAGAAAAAGAGACCGGGGATGACAAAGATAAAATATTTTTCGATAAACATTTTTAAAACTTATTAATATGATTAATAATTTTCTAAAAATGTTGGAGCTCAAATTATTTTACGATACGAGCTTTATTTTATCCGAGAAGACGATTTTGGTCAAACGAGGGACTTTTAAAAGCCCAAAAATTATTATTTTCGAAAACAAATTTGGTAAACTTTTATTTTACAATTAAATAGGTATTATTGAGCCTAATTTACCTAATATTAGAATGTCCAATCATCCCCAAACAAAAATCCCAACACCCTAACACATTATACATACAATTTTTGAAATTTATAAAAAGAAAATCCTAGGGCTCTAGCACCCTCATTCAGCAAAAATTACACACACAACACAAAATTAGGAGAGGAGAATCAAGGAGTTTTCGTCGCCCGCTCGTCTCCCTTCGCAACCCACGCTAATGATCGCATATTCGAGCGTTCTAAACGCAAAGGCACACTACTAAACTCTTTTAATTCACCATTCAAATTATAATATGCATGTTTTACATTTTTCAGCATGAAAAATATTTTTATACGAACAACTTAAAGTTTTTATGATTATTTTCAAAGTTTTGATAGTTTATGCTTGTTTGAAACACGTTATGAATTCTAAGGACACGCTGCCATTAGGAAGTGTCTAAGGATGGGAAAAAGGGACGTTTAGGGACTAGATGAAGGCTGGACGTGAACAAGAAGGGGCCGTGCATGGTGAAGGGTATAGTCCTAGGGTTTTCTAGGGTTTCTCTTGGGTGAAGTCCACAAACATGAGGAAGATGCACCAGGGCTCGTCCAGGGCTGGGTACGCGGCTCAGAGACGTGGCTATGAAGAGTTATAGCATGGTTGGACTTTAGGTTGGACAAGGAAACACGAGGCAATAGGGCTCTCGGCTTGGAGGAGGCTCGCGCGACTGTTGTATCTTTGTGGGAGGCGTGTGGCTCAGTTGGGGCTAGCTAGGCTGGTCCAGTAGGGTCTAGGAAAGATGGCTAGGGGTCGGGTCAGGGCCTGGTTCAGCCAAGGTTAATGGTGGATCAAGTAGGTTGGGGCCGCGACTTGGAGAAGGGAAGATAGGGCTCGCAGGTTTGGTAGGGGCTTGGGGTGGCTCAGTACTGGTGTAGGCTATGTCGATTAGGGTCCAGCAGGGTCCGAGAATGGTTTGTTCCAAGGTGGCTCGATGATGGCTCGAGTCGCGCGAGGTGAGGGCTTGTCTTAGTGTTTAGGGCTCGGTTTTGGGCTAAGGGGAGGAGTAAGGACTTGAACCGTGGTTCACGGGTTGTGTTTCGTGGCTCACGGGGCTATTTTAGGAATGAAAAGTTTAGGCTTAAAATTTGGGAAGAAAATATTAAGTTTTGAATTTATTTGGGTTAAAAACGTTTCGTGGTTTAGTCATTAAGTTAGGCTCGGGTTTACGTCTAAGAAAAATATTAGAAGTCAAATTTAAACTTAAATAATTATTCGGGATAGGCTTGAGTCAATAAAAGTGAGAAAAAATCAAAATCGAGGATTTTTGGGTCTAGAGGTAAAAAAATCATTTTACACATGTGTAGTGCAAAAAGGGTTGGCAGTGTGCCGAGGAATCATAACGCATGCTAAATGATATTTTAAAATGTTTATGATGAAAATATGGAATTTTTTGATTTATCTAAAGTTGTAGATTTTTCCTGTTAAAAAGATATTTTTCGAAGGAGACTGTGACAAAAAGGATATGATATATGATTATTGAGAATATAGTGAGGGAGAATGCTCCAGAGGAAGCCCATTTACGGGAGAAGACCTAAGAGGGAGCCCAACGATCGTATTTCCATTTACGTTGGTGCCTAGTGCCCGTCCCTATGCGCAATGGTGAGCTAAGATTGATCAGGCGACCAAAGGATACAGCTAGTCATTTTCAAGGATCGAACTTCATCCAAAACAATAAATGATGGAAAGGTTTATGATTTGACGATTTATGATGCTTACAAATTTATGCTAGCTTATTTTGAATAAAATTATGATTTTAATGCATGTGCTTGTATATGTATTATTCGTCACTCATGTTTAGAACGTGCTGAAACATTAGACTCACTAGGTTTGAATGTTGCAGGTGAGGATGAGGTTGAGGTTGAGGTTGAGGGAGGCACTGACGCTTGAGTAGATCGAGTCCGACAGTACACTCCACAGGGACATTATTTCTACATTAGCTTGATAGTAAAGTTTTGAAGTAAAGATTTTATTAAAAGTATTTAGAGATTTTCATACATTATTTTGAAGTTAGTTCATGTTAATGGTTTTACGTAGGATTTTTGTTAATTGACGATTTATGGATTTTTATGCACTTAAATTTGTAGATGTTAAATTATTTTGGATTATGGAAATGTTGAGTATTTTAAATCGCAAGTTTCGAAATTTACAAAAAAAAAAAAATTTAGTAGGATTTTAAAGTTAAAAAGTAGTGGATGTTTATATACACATGGTTTTTCGGGATTTTTAACAAAGTCAAACTCTTTGATAGTGTTGTTAAATCAGAGGTTCCATGTCCTCGATGTCTGTTTGACTCCATAGATGGATATCTGAAGTTTGCATACTTTTGTAACCATTAAGGAACACTCTCTTCTCATCTATGTACCATATTTCATAGTCACATCATGTTGTTATGGCTAGCAATATTCAAATGGACTTGAACATTGCGACTGGAGAAAATGTTTCCTCATAGTCAATACCTTGTCTTTGAGTATATTTTTTTGCTACCAATCTTGCTTTGAAGGTCATTACCTTCTCATACGTCCCAAGTTTCCTTTTGTAAATCCATTTGCTTCCTATGAGAAAAATTCAGTCAAAGGGATCTACCAGACTTGGTTTGAATATATGGAGTTCTTCTCGGACTGCACGACTTCAAGTCATTTGGATAAATAGGCATATGATAATGCTTCTTTGAAGTTTCTTGGATCATATCTAGGAATTGAATCATCTTGGATCTCTTCAAAAAGCAGACTCATCCTCTTAGGTGGCCTTGAGACCCTTTCAGATCTCCTAGGATCTTGCATCTCTTCAACTGTGTTATACTATTTAAGGAATGAGTGTTTCTTGTCTCTACTGGAATTCTATCATCCCATCTTTTCTATCTCATAGAAATCCTTTTCCAAAAAAGTGATATTTCTTGAAACAAACAGTTTTGTTTTATTTGGATCATAGAAGTAATATCCAACAGTGCAACGTCCACTACTTAAAATACTAAATTTTTTTTAAGCTCAGTTTCGAAATTAGATCTTTATGCATGCATACAATACCATTGAAAATTACACATTTTAAAAAATAAGTAATTAACTAACAAGTAAAAATTACCGCAGTTTAAAAATAGGCAATTCGACAACCCTCGACATACATTTTAAAAAAAGTATAAAACAAATATGAAACGTGTAAAGATCCTGATAACCATCAACATAATAATAAAATAAAAGAGTATGAAAATATCCATCCACCCCTAACTCAAAACATAATGTGCGGAAAATACGATCCTTGAGTTCGTGTGCGCACATTCAACTCCGTCTACTCAGTTTTCGGCACCTCCAATCCCCTAATCAATATGCTCACCTGTATCATTAACACCTAGTGAGTTTAAAGACTCAACACACATGTAATGTTATAGCAAGTACATATACATAACAGACAACAGTGAAAAGTACCGTAATAAAAATACATTTCATGATCTTAAAAAGTCTTATGCATAATCATGACCTGTCGAAGCATAAACATGTTATTAACATAACTCATCATATCAACATATACATGTTCGTTTCCTTAATTTGAATTTCGTTCATTAGTTGTGATTTTTGTATCATCGTATTAGGCGATGGATCCATCTACGTATAACTGCAGTTTCCCAGCGGCTGGGACATCATGACTTGTGTAGGTGGCTTCGGCGCAGGATAAGGCTGAGTCCTAGGGGTCAACGTGGGTCCAGTAAGGTCCCTAGGAAGGCTGGTCAGGGGCGGCTCGGAGTGGCTCGGGTGCGACTCAGGGAAAAGAGAGTTGGGCCGAGGGGAAATAAGTGAGGGTTCGGTTTTAGGATTTAAGTGCTAAAGGGTCGAACCGGTGTCCATGAGGGTCGAATAATGGTTCACAAGGGTAGTCTATGTAATAAAAGTCTATGTTTAAAATTTGGGAGGAAAACATTAAAGTGTGAATTAATTCGGAATTAAAACGCTTCACGAATTAATAATTATGAAATTAAATCGAAAGCCTCGAAGTTAAGCTAAATAAAAATATCAAAAAAATTATTTAAGATTAAATAATTATTTAGGATGGTATAGACTCAATGAAAGCAAGAAGAAGTCAAAATCGAGAAATATTACGTCTAGGGGTAAAACGGTCATTTTACACTGAAAAATAGGTAGACATCATGGAAGTGTCCCGAATGCTGTAATATATGATAAAATGCTTATTTTGAATGTTTAAGGAATTTTATGATAAAATGTTAAAGCTAAAATATATGTTGCATGCTTGGTTTAAAAAGAAAAATGATATTTATATGCATGATTTTTATAAGTGATGAAAACATGAAATGTTGGAGGAAGTAAAGTAATTGTGACTATTATGATGTTATGATGATATGATTGGGGATATCGTGAGAGAAAAGGCCATAAAGGGCATCAATTTATGGGAAAAGGCCCCAAAGGGAGCCCGATGATCGTATTTCCATATGATGATGATAGGCCACGGCTCAGTTGACGGGTGAGACTGTCGCTGATGTCCCCGCAGCCCAGTACTATTGGATAAGATTAAAATATTTTAGTTGGTATGTTTTAATTTAAAATGTTGTCAAAATATTTTACATATATATGAATATGTAAAGGTCGAATTTATTAGTATGAAAAAAAAATTTCTAGTATATTTTAAAGATAAACGAGTAGTGGACGTTTCATTACGTCTAAGAAAAATATCTGAAGTCAAATGCAAAGGTCCTAGAACTTCTTGCTTGAAAATTTGCGAAAAATTAAAAATTTTCTTTTTAAAAGAACTTAAATGGCCTCATTCATAAAATCACTGGTGAATCAAGTTCAATATTTCAAAATATTGCAGCGGAAGAAAATAAAGTTTGCCAAAAATCACAATTTAAAACTATCCAACGACTGATAAAATGTTTGCGGAATAAAATAACAACTGCTGCTCTGAGGTCCTCGGGTGCCACTACTGCCGACCCAAGCTGGCTCACTGGTCCCCGCCCTCGGCCCTGGCCTCATCAGTACCTACAACAATCAAGTCTAGTGAGCCTAAAGACTCAGCATGCATATATCGCAGGTAACGAGTAAAAATCTGAATTTAAAATATGCATGAGTTAACTTATCCTGTCATGAGGCATGCTGAAAATAATCTGTACTGAGCAATTATAATACGTGCATAACTGAACTGATAATCACAGTAAAAAAAAGTTTGCTCCTTGGAGCCTGTACTGAAATAACTGGTAAAATTTTCTGTTGAGATTATGTTTTACGCCTGTGGCCCCTGCACTAAGCTGAACTGATCGGTAACTGGCTACCGGGGAGGCTGAAACTGAACTGAGCTGGCCGGTCACTGGCGACCGGGTGGTACCATACTGAACTGATCGGTCACTGGCGACCGTATAAAATAACACTCCCACATAGTGAATGAACCACAAGCCATATCGCATAAATCTCAAAAATAATCATTTTCTATTTAATGCACGTAAAATAATTAACCGGCATAATGAAAATGTCCCGTAATTTTACCAACTGGATTGGATTGGATCGTTCCCAGGATCGCTGCAACCTAACTGTGCCATGAAAAATATGCAATAGCTTAAACTTGACCAACTATGCAATTTAGTTCAAAAGATGCGACTATGACGCCTAATGACTTCGCATTTAATCATGACTCCGAGCCAACCTGAACCGACACCGAACCAACGTATAGTCATGATTAAAATACGCTGAAAAATCATAAAATAATACTCCTAAAATTATAGGGTCGAAATCTAGGTGGAATGGAGGCCAAAACACGAAACGCTCTTTCGAGAGTCAATTTGGCACATCGCACCGTAAATTCTCGTACGACCTCAAAAATGATCCAAATGACAAACTGTCAAAAACATGACCTTCCTAACTCAATGAGGCACTGTCCAGTCCAAGGCCATGGGCTAAAAGCCAACCAAGAACTCGAACGAGCCACCGAACCGACACAGAAACTTGCTGAAATTTTCCAGCAGCTGCAACCTTGCTTGCATCGCGTCGTTTGCGAGACTTTTGGCCATTGGGGCTTGAACCACCGACCAAATCCTCTCCACAACGTCCCAAGGAATGATTTGAACCATGGCTAAGGGCTTTTGGCCAGCCATAGTTCGCACCATTCCAGCAACAACCGAAAACTCATACCGAGAATGCTTTTGTATGCGTGTGTAGTGTGTTGCTTCGATTGATGTCTCGTGTCGTTCCAGTGGCCATTTGATTGACCATGGCACGATCTAGACATCTAGGGGCATGGTATGAACCGTGGCTAAGGGCCATAGGCCAACCAAGATCCACATCAAATCACACAATTCGAAAAACATGTTGCTGTCAAAAGAAGGGAAACCGAGAGGGGAGGGGCTGTTCTTGTTGTTTATTTAAAAACCGATGAGCCATGGACCAAGCCACCAAAAGGGAGACTTAGTCACGTCTTAGACATGCTAGGGGAGTGATCCAACCATGGCTAAGAGCCCTTAGGGCAGCCAAGATCAGATCCAACCCCTTGACATAAAAACTGAAATTTTCGAACACATGAGAAGCAATGGGAAAGTTGCTGTCATTCTGAATTTCCAGCGAGCATGGGGTTAAACCAATGGACAAACATGGTCCTAATGCATCCTATTACATGTATATAGGTCGCCTTGGGAGCCTGGAATCGAACCAATCAACTGAAACAACAAAACTCAAAAAAACGTGAAGCTTGTCATGAAAGGGCCGAAATTTGCATGCATTATTTTCTGAAAATTCTATGATGTATTTCGGTTTTTGCATGATAAAACATGATCATGTACTGAAAAATAATTGATAATATGAATTGATTGAGGTTTGAAAGAAATCTAGACATGCCTGGTTTTGTTTCGAAAGAAAACGAACGAAACGACGACGACGCGGCACGGAGGAGATGGAGCGCTTCTTTCCTTTCCTCTTCTACTCGATTTTTCTCCCTTCACTTAGCTATGAGTCCCACGGTTTTCATCTCTCAAAAACACTCTGAATTTCGTGACTAAGGGAGGGGATATGATGGTTAGGGGAGTGAGGGAGATGTGTTCAAAATATAGGGAAAGAATCAAGACCAAGTCTCCATTTTTTTGAATTTTGAATTGTGGTTTGCTATCAATTCTACTTGGAGGGATTATGGTGGTGCAATGAACGATTCTACATGCTCATCTAGACTAGGATAATGTTCTAACATTAATTAATTAAAGTTGATTACCACTAGAAAAGGTTAGCATGCTAAAAGATGACAAAGAATTGGTCAAATGATGAGTTGGCAAATGAATTATTTGATCAACAAAAAGGGGTGGCCGAAATTTACAATTAAAAGGGAAGGGAAAAATGTTATTTAGCTAGTAAATTTATAATCCTTAAAAGCCTCACTAATCCCTAATTAATTTATTGAATAAATCCTTAATTAAGTAACTCAAATGAGCTTATTTTCTACTCACCTCAAGTTGCATAAATAAATCCCCAAATCTCCTTATTAACTTAAATTAACTTACTTGCTAGCTAAATTAACTTCTGGAAATATTTCTCGAATCTTAAATTCTATCTCCAAACTCCGACTCCAGTCCGGCCTCACATAAAATAACTGAAATGCTAAAAATCAAACTACTGAACTGAGATAATAAAATAATTAACTTCAAAGAAATGCATTTAAAATAATCATGCAATGAAGTCAATTAAATTTAAAAATCTAGAATTATGCATGGCTTATACGTAAACTGATTTACGGGTTCTACATCAAATTTAAGCTTATATCATACTATGGAATAAGATCAAGTCAATAAAAGTAAGAGAAAGTCAAAATCGAGAAATTTGAAAGTCATAAAGAAATTTGAGATTAAATGGATATGTGTGTTGAAATTATGCTGTCTAAAGACTATATGAGTTGTGTAAGTTTGGATTACAAGTTTATGGGATGGGTGTTTAAATTAAAATTTTGGCCGAAATTTAAGATCTACAACAATTTTATATTTGGAATGTACTTGTAGATAATTAAGCTACGTTCGCTGTTAGAGTAGGTGCCCGTCGAGCCAAGTGTTGGCCGATGGTTCATGTTTAAACTCTATGTATAAACAATCTTTATTTTAATAATATTTAAAATTATTGTTTTGACACTTCTTTATCTGTATACCCATACTAGTTGCATAGATAAAGTCCTTGAATATACAAATAGTAGAAAGAATATGAGATGCTCATATGATGAGTATCATGAAACTCATATTTGTAATACTGTATATTCTAAACAGTTCCTAGTCGATTCAGCCGCCGCTAAGAAGGATATAGGCCGCTAGAGTTCGAGACTAGTATCTGCGATGTGAGTACCATGTTTCATTGGTAGGGGACATTGTGATGTCCGAGCATGCAGATAGGTGCTCCTGGTAGAGTGCACTGAACAACCCTCCATAAAGGACTTTCCAAGTGGTTCTCACTTATCGAGTGGAAACGTCCTAGTTTATAGTTGTACACCATTAGTCCTTATGACCCGGGACAACATTGAGACTCTATATGCTAGCATTGCACTTTGACTTGTTTACCGACTCTCATGGGGTCATCAGGTGGCAAGGTTGGGTGTTTTTTCGAAACATATAGGAGTCGATGCATTGTAGTCGGGGATTCACCGCTTACCTTCGGGTATGGATATCCTATGTGATCACATGTATATGTAGTATGAAATCTCTGATCAGAATATGATGGTAATTATGAAAGAGGTTTCATAGATTACACCATCGATGCAACTACGACATGACACATAGTATCGATTCATTGGCAACTCTCGATATACCAATGGTTGTCGAATCGGTCGGGATATATGAGATGAAGGGACCGTACTGTACGTTAACCATAATTGAATAGTTCTTGCAGGCACTATCATTTGATACCTAGGGAATCATGTAAGCGATGCTGCTAGGCGTTTAACATGATTGGTTGGGTACTATCAGACTTGAGTTCTGATGTTCTTGTTATCAACGAGTTGGTAAGTAAGAATGGAGCAATTGGGGTATGCTCGAATAAGGACATGTTTAGTCCGAATCACATGGAGATGTGAACCCACGGCTAGTTGTATCAATGAACCATTGAGAGCAACACAAGTGCTAACTTTCTAGATCCCGTTGAGAAGATAAAATAGTTCAATGTGTTGAACGGTTTATAAAGGAGTTTATAAGCGTAAATAAAATAGAAGTATGACTTCTATAAGGAGGATGTAACTTTTAATTTGAGTAAGTGTTCCTAAATTAAAAGTTGGCCAAACAAATAATGTATTTGAAAATTGTGATTTTCATAAACATTATTATGGACTAAATTAAATTAATTCAAGTGTTGAATTAATTAAACACTAGTGGACCTAGTAGTGTCCAAATAATTAAATTAATTCAAGTGTTGAATTAATTAAATAACATTGGGCCTTGTAGAGCCCAATTAGAAATAATTATTATACTAATGGACTTGAGTAAAATCAAGTAAAGTTTTAAATGGACTCAAAAAATGTTTGAGATATTTAAATAAAGTCCATGGGCCTTGTAATTGTTACAAGCCCAAGTCAAAAGGCATGCAAGGGAGGTGAAAGATTGGAGACACCTTTCCCACAAAACAATGCATGACATGCTCATGCATTGAATAATTTTTCAAGCACCAAAAAAAAAATTTTCTCCCTCTCCTTTTGCACCTCATGGCCGAAACTTAGAAGCCTCATTCTCCAAAATTTTTCTCTTCATTTTGTAGAGTAAATCCTACAATTCTCTTTGAAAAATCCTCTTATTTTTCTAGTGCAAAATAAGAGGGGTTCTAGCTAGTCGGTGGTGGGCCTAATTTTGAAGAAATGAGAGCTTGAAGATTGTCTTGCCATCAAGAGCTAAGGTGTTTACACCTTAGTTGGAGCCATCATCAATCCTTTGTTATTGATAGGTAAAAATCTCAAACACCCTATGTATGACATTTCGTGTTTTTGTATTTGCTACACATTATAGAATTAGGGTGCTCGGTTTTTGCTCTTGAAAACAAATTTTGAAACTTCTGTTGCGCATTCGGGCACCTTAAATTTACATAATATTATATTGATGTCGATTTCTAACCGCATGAGACAACCAAAACAACAAATCGAGGGCCGATTTTTGGGGTCTTTTTGGGCAGCATGTTGCTGTCCATTTCGGGCAGCTCGGGGCTGCCCGTTTCGGGCAGCAAGGGCAAAATTTTTTGGTTGGCCGGAATCCGGCGACGACGATGACGACTAGAGTTTCCAAAAGTGTTTTTGAATATCAAAGTGTCATGGGCCTTGAAGTTGTTGGGCCATTAGATGGCTAATACAATTTGTGAATTTAAATGAGCCAAAATGTTTTTGGTGATATTATGCATGAAGGATGATCAAAAGCCGAAGCCCAATTTGCTAGGTGTATGCTAGGATATTTTGTGTTGAATGATTGTAATAATTATCAATTTATAAAGTGGGCTTGTTTTATGGCCCGTTCCCACCCCATGAGATGTATCCCTATTTGCCATGGATATTTATTTGTAAATATTAGAATAGTGGAAGATCAAGATTGGAAGATGGTGGCCTTGATGATTATGAAGATTGAAGACATGTAAATATTGGAAGCTTATGTAACAGTTGCATTTGCATCCCATGCATTTCCCTAGGATTGGACCTAGGCCCGTGCTTAGCTCACACGGGCCATTAGTTTTGGGGCAATTGATCATCCTTGTTTTGTTTACTGTTTATAATATATGCATGATATGTTATAAATAATGAGTATGTGCGTTATTATTATGATAATAACAAAGTTGCATGAATCTGGCAAACATACGATCAAACATGACGAGCTTTTAAATAAAATTAATGATGAGACCTTTCAAAATTAAAAACCCTCATTTTGAATAAGATTCAAAATTGATATCAAACCCGAAATGGGGAATTATAAAGTTGTTTATAATTTCCATGTCTTCCGTCGACAATGGGTGCATGATGAACGCTACCCGTGCTCGGGGCTCGGCTCATGTTATTGGGGGGGCCCTGGGTACCGGAAAGCTGTGACATCCATTGACATGGTGATGTGAACTACGTGGAACTCCCATGATTTCGGCTCATATTATTGAGGGAACTCATGGCGACCGTCCATTAAGGTTCAACATCGATGGGTAAGGCTTGACACGTAAAGATGAACGACGTCATATTATTGGGTCCTAATCAAACGTGAGACAAAAGTTTACGTAGAGGGTTGCATGGTGAAGCAATTGAAAACTACGTTTTAGGAATTGTGATTGGCTGATATTATTCGGGATCATAATTCGCTAATTGGACCTTGCGTACCTACTGAGGAAAGGAGTTTCCCGTTTTCACTAGAGGGTAGTGAAAGATGTCAAAACAGTGGGAGTAAACATTTATAAAGTAAAAGTCCATACTTTATATCTTACAAAATATTTTAAAATAGTCATTAACATTTATCTGTTTTACTTTTCAGTACAATTTTTTACAATGTTTTCGATTCGCAATCTGCTCTCTGCAATACTCGACAAACACGTATTAACCGAACCTAACTACCTCAACTGGCTAAGAAACTTAAAAATTGTCTTGAATTCGGAAAGGATAGCATATACACTGACTGAGTCGCCCCCTGTTGAGGCTCCAACTGACTGCACTCCGGAGAAATTGCAGACTTACAAGGAATGGTGTGACCATGACTTGAAAGCCAGGTGTTATATGCAGGCTTCTTTAAACGATGAGCTGCAGAGGCTTTTTGAGGATGCAAAGAGTGATGCTGACATTCATTTGCATCTCAAGGAGCTCTTTGGTGAGCAGACTCGACCTCTTAGGCATTCTACCGTCAAGGAGCTAATTACTTTACGCATGCGAGATGGGGCTTCGGTCCATGAGCATGGCCTAAAGTTGATTGGGCACGTGGACAAGCTCGTTGGCATGGATCTGATGTTGCCTTCGCAGTTGACCACCGACGTGTTGCTCTTGTCACTGCCTAGCTCGTTTGATCCTTTTGTGGTTAATTTCAATATGAACAAGATGGAGCCGACCCTTGAGGAGTTGGTGAACATGCTTGTGACCTTTGAGTCCACCATCAAGAGAGAGAAGCCGGTTCTTTATGTGGGTTCTTCATCTGGTACGAAGACCGATCCACGTGGGAAGGGAAATAAGCGTTCTTTCCAACGTCCCAAGAAGAACGTGCCCTTGAAGAGGCAATCTCCGAGTCCCGCTGTGGCAGCCACACCAGTCAAGGCTGACAAGACTGTTGATATTTGTCATCACTGCAAGAAGCCTGGACATTGGAGGCGTAACTGCAGGGAATATCTTGCCCAGAAGAGTTCTGGAAACGGTATGTTCTATATTGAAGTAAACATTTCAATTAACTCTACTTCTTGGGTATTGGATACCGGCTGTGGCTCACATCTCTGTAATGATTTGCAGGTGATGGGAAGAAGTAGAAGGCTTAGGAAAGGTGAGACCTTCTTGAGGATGCAGGGCAATGGAGCAAGAGTTGCTGCCAAGGCCGTAGGAGATGTTTACTTATTTTTGAACAATGATTTTAAGTTGGTTTTGAGAGATGTTTTGTTTGTACCAGATTTGGTGAAAAACATTATTTCCATTTCTATGCTTAATAAAGATGGATTTTCTTGTTTATTTAGCAAAGGTGTTTGCAACATTTACAAGAATAAATGTTTAATTGGTACTGGAGAACTTGAAAACGATCTCTACACGTTAAAATTGAAAGATATTCCACTAAACAATGTCCAAGCAATAACAACAACAAACAAGCGAAAACAAAATACTCTAAATTCGGCACAATTGTGGCATGCTCGATTAGGACATATTTCCCTAAGAAGGATGAACAAGTTAGTGGGAGTGGGCATGTTTGATATTCTGATATTAATGCTCTCACGACTTGTGAATCCTGTCTAAAAGGAAAGATGACCAAAATTTCCTTTAAGGGCCATGTGGAGCGAGCCAAAGGGTTATTGGATTTGATCCATACCGATGTGTGCTGTCCGTTTAGCATCACCACTAAGCATGGACATGCCTACTTCATCCCCTTTACCGATGACTTTTCGAGGTATGGGTATGTGTATTTGATGAAATACAAGTCTGAAGCCTTTGAAAGGTTCAAAGAATTCAGAAGTGAAGTAGAGAAACAGTTGGGACGAAGCATCAAGACACTTCGATCGGATCGAGGTGGTGAGTACTTGAGTGCCGAGTTCCAAGAGTATCTTAGGGAGAATGGGATTCTCTCGCAGTGGACTCCGCCCGCTACACCACAGTTGAATGGTGTTTTGGAGCGTCGTAACCGGACTTTGATGGACATGGTTTGGTCTATGATGGAATTCACGGAGTTGCCGTCATCCTTTTGGGGATATGCGCTTGAGACAGCGGCACTGTTGTTGAACAATGTCCATTCAAAGGCAGTTGAGAAGACACCATATGAGATATGGATAGGTAAGCCTCCCAAATATTCTTATCATAGAATATGGTGGTGTCCTGCTTATGTGAAGCAGGTAGTGGGAGATAAATTGGATAATCGATCCATTTTATATTATTTTGTTGGATATCCAAGGAATTCTGTTGGATATTATTTCTATCATCCCCAAGAAAAAAAGGTGTTTGTTTCTAGGAATGCAACCTTTTTGGAAAAGGAATTTCTATTGGATAGAAAAGAGGAGATGATAGAACTCGAAGAGGTTCGAGAAACACCCACAAATGAAGAACACACACCCGAAGAGCCAAGAGAGGAGATACAAGCTCCTAGAAGATCCGAGAGAGTCTCGAGACCACCTATAAGGTATGGTCTGCTTCTTGAAGAGGGCCATGATGAGCCTAACCATGGATGTGATCCAAGGACCTTCAAGGAAGCGTTATCTGATGCCGATTCATCCAAGTGGCTTGAAGCAATGGAATCTGAGATGAATTCCATGCATTCGAACCAAGTGTGGAATCTCGTGGATCCACCTGAGGGAATTGTTCCCATAGGGTGTAAATGGATTTACAAGAGGAAACTTGGGGCGGATGGGAAGGTATTGACTTTCAAGGCGCGATTTGTGGCTAAAGGATATACTCAAAGACAAGGAGTTGACTTTGATTAAACCTTTTCTCCAGTTGCAATGTTCAAGTCCATAAGGATATTGCTAGCCATAGCTGCATGGTATGACTATGAGATATGGCAGATGGATGTCAAGAAAGCCTTTCTTAATGGGGATATTAAGGAAGAGATTTACATGTCTCAACCTGAAGGGTTTACATCCGTCGGAACTGAGCATATGGTTTGCAAACTTCAAAGATCTATTTATGGTCTAAAGCAGACATCTAGGAGTTGGAACCTTAGATTCGATAGTACAATCAAAGAGTTTGGTTTTATTAAGAATCCTGAGGAACCCTGTGTGTATAAGAAGGTCAGTGGGAGTGCTGTGACATTCCTGGTGCTTTATGTTGATGACATTCTACTCATTGGGAATGATGTAGGAATGTTGCAATCAACTAAAATATGGTTAGCGAGTAAGTTCTCGATGCAGGACTTGGGTGAAGCATCTTTTGTATTGGGAATACAGATCTATAGAGATAGATCAAGAAGATTGCTTGGTCTCACCCAGTCCACATACATTGATACCATCGTGAAGAGGTTCTCAATGGATGAGTCCAAGAGAGGACATCTACCAATGTGTCATGGCGTGTCCCTATCCAAGTCTATGTTTCCCAAGACTGATGCAGAGATAGCGGCGATGACACGCATTCCATATGCATCTGTGATTGGTAGCATCATGTATGGGATGATATCTACACGTCCTGAGGTAGCTTTCGCACTAAGTGTAGTGAGTAGATATCAATCGAACCCTGGTCTTCCACATTGAAAAGCTGTGAAAGACATCCTCAAGTATTTGAGAAGGACAAACAAGTTGTTCTTGGTCTATGGGGGTGGAGAACTGAAATTGGAAGGTTATACCGACTCTAGCTTCCAAAGCGATATCGATGACTCTAAATTAACCTCTGGGTTCATATTCATGATCAATGGTGCTGCTGTCTCTTGGAAGAGTTCCAAGCAAGACAGTACAGCAGATTCCACCACTGAGGCAGAATACATTACTGCATCAGCTGCAGCAAAGGAGGCTGTTTGGATAAGGAATTTCGTCCAAGAGTTGGGTGTCATTCCTAATGGAGTCGCTCCTGTCCCAGTGTTTTTTGACAACACGGGAGCCATTGCTCAAGCAAAGGAGCCAAGGTCTCATCAGAAGTCCAAACATGTATTGAGAAAGTACCACATCCTCCGAGAGATTGTGGAAAGAGGAGAAGTGTCGATCGACAAAGTCGGCTCCGCAGATAATGTTGCTGATCCACTAACTAAGCCTTTACCTGGACCATTATTCGAGAAGCATCGCGAATCGATGAGTTTGAATCATATGGGTAGTTGGCTCTAGTGCAAGTGGGAGATTGTTAGAGTAGGTGCCCGTCGAGCCAAGTGTTGGCCGATGGTTCATGTTTAAACTCTATGTATAAACAATCTTTATTTTAATAATATTTAAAATTATTGTTTTGACACTTCTTTATCTGTATACCCATGCTAGTTGCATAGATAAAGTACTTGAATATACAAATAGTAGAAAGAATATGAGATGCTCATATGATGAGTATCATGAAACTCATATTTGTAATACTGTATATTCTAAACAGTTCTTAGTCGATTCAGCCGCCATTAAGAAGGATATAGGCCGCTAGAGTTCGAGACTAGTATCTGCGATGTGAGTACCATGTTTCATTGGTAGGGGACATTGTGATGTCCGAGCATGCAGATAGGTGCTCCTGGTAGAGTGCACTGAACAACCCTCCATAAAGGACTTTCCAAGTGGTTCTCACTTATCGAGTGGAAACGTCCTAGTTTATAGTTGTACACCATTAGTCCTTATGACCCAGGACAACATTGAGGCTCTATATGCTAGCATTGCACTTTGACTTGTTTACCGACTCTCATGGGGTCATCAGGTGGCAAGGTTGGGTGTTTTGTCGAAACATATAGGAATCGATGCATTGTAGTCGGGGATTCACCGCTTACCTTCGGGTATGGATATCCTATGTGATCACATGTATATGTAGTATGAAATCTCTGATCAGAGTATGGTGGTAATTATGAAAGGGGTTTCATAGATTACACCATCGATGCAACTACGACATGACACATAGTATCGATTCATTGACAACTCTCGATATACCAATGGTTGTCGAATCGGTCGGGATATATGAGATGTAGGGACCGTACTGTACGCTAACCATAATTGAATGGTTCTTGCAGGCACTATCATTTGATACCTAGGGAATCATGTAAGCGATGCTGCTAGGCGTTTAACATGATTGGTTGGGTACTATCAGACTTGAGTTCTGATGTTCTTGTTATCAAGGAGTTGGTAAGTAAGAATGGACCAATTGGGGTATGCTCGAATAAGGACATGTTTAGTCCGAATCACATGGAGATGTGAACCCACGGCTAGTTATATCAATGAATCATTGAGGGCCACACAAGTGCTAGCTTTCTAGATCCCGTTGAGAAGTTAAAATAGTTCAATGTGTTGAACGGCTTATAAAGGAGTTTATAAGCGTAAATAAAATAGAAGTATGACTTCTATAAGGAGAATGTAACTTTTAATTTGAGGAAGTGTTCATAAATTAAAAGTTGGCCAAACAAATAATGTATTTGAAAATTGTGATTTTCATAAACATTATTATTGACTAAATTAAATTAAATCCAGTGTTGAATTAATTAAACACTAGTGGACCTAGTAGTGTCCAAATGATTAAATTAATTCAAGTGTTGAATTAATTAAATAACATTGGGCCTTGTAGAGCCCAATTAGAAATAATTATTATACTAGTGGGCTTGAGTAAAATCAAGTAAAGTTTTAAATGGACTCAAAAAATGTTTGAGATATTTAAATAAAGTCCATGGGCCTTGTAATTGTTACAAGCCCAAGTCAAAAGGCATGCAAGGGAGGTGAAAGGTTGGAGACACCTTTCCCACAAAACAATGCATGGCATGCTCATGCATGGAATCATTTTTCAAGCACAAAAAAAAAAAAAATTTCTCCCTCTCCTCTTGCACCTCATGGCCGAAACTTAGAAGCCTCATTCTCCAAAATTTTTCTCTTCATTTTGTAGAGTAAATCCTACACTTCTCTTTGAAAAATTCTCTTATTTTTCTAGTGCAAAATAAGAGGGGTTCTAGCTAGTTGGTGGTGGGCCTAATTTTAAAGAAAGGAGAGCTTGAAGATTGTCTTGCCATCAAGAGCTAAGGTGTTTACACCTTAGTTGGAGGCATCATCAATCATTTGTGATTGATAGGTAAAAATCTCAAACACCCTATGTATGACATTTCGTGTTTTCGATTTGCTACACATTATAGAATTAGGGTGCTCGGTTTTTGCTCTTGAAAACAAATTTTGAAACTTCCGTAGCGCATTCGGGCACCTTAATCGATCCCATTTCATTCGCTTTGTGTCGTATGTTAAAGATTCGATTCAAAGATCTTTGACTAGTATTATGATGTGGTTAAGATAAGGTTTAACTGTTAAGGTACTACCAGGACAGAAGTGTCACGCCCAGATACCGAGGCATCGGTAACATCCGACGTTGTTTATCAATATTCATGAAAACAATTAAGCTTCGTAGTAAACAGCCAAAAAATAGTCTTTTTCATAAATAAATATTTTCTTTACAACGACAACATAATAAAGTTATATTCAATAACGCGGAAGCGAAATACAAAGAAATAAATCTTTGATCCAAAATCTCTTGATGCGTTCACCAACCCCAGAATGTTTCTTGCTGATCATCATTTATTTTTACTCAGTCTTATCTGGGAAGAGATGTAAGTGTGAGTACTTAGGGAAACACTCAGCAAGTGGGGCCTATCGATTATCATAGATACATATAATGATAATTTAAAAACATCTTTTAACAGACTTTCAAAACTTATTATATCAAACATTAATTGAATCAGACTCGAAAGGTGAAACAGAACTTATCAGAACAATTTAGAACAGAACAAACGGAACACTGTTATTCATCTCTTCATCCATGGTCAAATTGTCACCCATATGTTAGTCCTCTAAGGGGTGAGCCTAGAACACAGTTTAATACCCACTGATGGGGGCCAGACAGAACACAGTTTTATACCCACTGATGGGAGTCGGACAGAATTTACAACCACCGTTCCATATCAAACTCAATTCATAACAGTGTATTACCCAAAAATAAGGTTTATCAAACAGTTTGTATCAGAATTTCGAAAGGACTTAGCAGAATCAAAGATTATCGAAAACAGAAAGCACAAAACGTATAGCGATTGAGATTTTAAAATATCTTTCCACAATTTTTGAAAATGATTAGACACATATACAAGTATATCATGATATTCTTGCACAAATTTTAAAATACAAGGAATCACATAACAAAAACCCACTTATAGGAATTCGAAGGTGTAGTTCAAAATTTGCCGAAACTCGGACGTGCGAAACTTGCTGCAACTGGGACGAATGATAGCCAATCTTGGACAGGAAGCTAATGACGGTGTGGATAGCAAATCACAGCACTGAATAGCTAGAACAACTCCTCTTTCTTCCTCCTAGGTTGCGTCGGGCGAGAGGTGAATGGGAAGGGACATGACTGAATTTTTGGTGGCTTTTTGGGTGTGTTTTTCTTCAGCATGTGATGCCATATTTATAGGTGCAAAAATGGCTTTCCAACATCCCTTTGGCCGCCGCCCTTGATGCCCAAGTAAGGCTTTAAGTGTGGTCAAAGTTCATCCAACTCAAGGGTCATTTTGATTATCTCAAAGGTTATTTCATGCACATTAAAATTGTCCAATCCTTGAGCTCTTCTCCTAGCTCCATTTTTTGTCCTTTTAGGACAAGCAAGGATGAGCTTCCTTGAGCTAATATATTGAGTTCATGAGCTGGGGGTTTACTCTTCCGGTGATGACTCTTCGGTTGTTGGGGTTCCTTATAGCGTAGATCCCCTTTAAGCTATCCTCGAGCTTTTGAGTTTCTCCCTCGAGCTGTGTTAGCTGAAATTTAAGTTTATTGTTGGGTTTTATGGTTAAGTTTAAAATCTTAAGATTCATGTCGAATTTATGACTTACATGATTTGCTTCAAATTTCCGAATCCTAACATCTCACCCGCCTTATTGGAAGTTTCGTCCTTGAAACTTGAATAAGGTAGATCTTTTAAATAAGTGAAGATATTGAGTGCGCATTCTTTCTTCTAATTCCCAAGTTGATTCTCGTTCAATATGATTTGACCATTATATTTTAACATATGGGTTGTTCGGTATCTCAGCACTTGATCTTTGGTGTCCACTATTCGAATAGAGACTTCTTCGTATTTCAGCTCTTCGTTTAGGTGTCCTTCGATCATTAGTGGTGCAACTTTAAAAATGTGTCTCAGGTCTGGGACACTTTTCCTTAGTTGTGAGACGTGGAAGACACTGTGAATTATGGACATGTCTGGTGGTAAAGCCAGTCAGTAGGCTAGGGTTCCCACTTTTTCCAGTATTTCGAAGGGTACGATATATCTTGGATTTAGTTTCCTGGACTTGCTGAACCAAACCACTCCTTTAATAGGTGAGACTATAACATATACTTTTCCACCGATCTCAAATTCCAACGGTCTTTGCTTTAAATCAGCCCACCTCTTTTTGTCGATCTTGAGATACCTTGGTTCTTTCTCTGATTATGGCTACTTTTTCAATGGTTACTTGAACAAGCTCAAGTCCAGTGATAGCCTTTTCTCCGACTTCATCCCAGTATAGAAGTGACCTACACTTTCGGCCATACAGTGCTTCATACGGAGCCATTTTGATACTACTGTGATAGCTGTTATTATAGACAAATTCTATCAGAGGTAACTGTTCGCTCCAATTCCCATGAGAATCTAGAGCACATGCTCTCAACATGTCCTTGAGGATTTGAATTCTCCATTCGATTTGGCCATCAGTCTGTGGATGATAGGCCGCGCTGAGAGTTACTTTGATTCCCATGGCTTCTTGAAAACTTTTTCAAAATTGGGATACAAATCTTGGGTCTTTGTCGGATAGTATACTTGCCGGAACCCCGTGTAATCTCACTATGTTATCCATGTACAAGGTGGCTAGTTTATCCAGGTTATTAGGGGTGATCACGGTGCGGTTTTGCGGTTTTTTTTTTAAAAATCAAACCGAATTGCCATATACGGTCGGTTAGTATTTTGAAAAATTAATGGCGGTTTTAAATTAAAAATTAGCCTTACGATTTTGAGCGGTTTCAAGCGGTTGCGGTCGGTTTACGATTTTTTTAATGAAAAATATTAGAACATATATTCTAATTTATTTGAAAACAACAAGAATATATTGTCTTCAAATATAAAATATAGTTCAAAGTATATAAAGATCAAAATAGATAAAACAATAATCAAGATTCAAAACTAAGTTAACAATTTAACAACACAATACATTCACAACAAAAATGACATTTACACTATTTTATCTTTTTTTTTACTTTCAAACTTTAAACAAAATATTGTAGCAAAAGAAATAAATACTTTAATAAAAGACTAATATAAAGAATAATTAAGAAAAAGATAAGTTTTATTTGTAATAATACTAATTTTAAAAAGAGTTGGAATATAATGAATGATGACTTCTTTATTTGAATATGTTGTTTACAAATTATTATAAATTTAGGCCTAATATTATGGCAAGCGGTTAAGGCGGCGCGGTTTGGTGTGGTTTTTGCCAAAAAAAATAACCGAACCACGTATACGGTGCAGTTTATGATTAATATTTTTAATCGAGTTTTTATAAAATATTATGAAAAACGGTGTAGTGCAATTCGGTTCGGGCGGTTAATAAAAAAGTTTGATCACCCCTACATGTTATAATTCATTCGAACTGGTAAGAAATGTGCCGATTTGGTTAGCTTGTCAACGATTACCCAAATCTCACCGTGACTTTGTCTTGATTTTGGTAACCCTACTATGAAGTCAATGGAGATGTGTTCCCACTTCCACTTTGGTATTTCTAATGGTTGCAGGAGTCCTCCAGGCCGTTGATGTTCTTCTTTAACTTGTTGACATGTTAGGCATTTGGAAATAAAAACAGCTACGTCTTTCTTCATTCCATTCCACCAGTAATTATTTTTCAAATCTCGATACATCTTGTTGCTTCCAGTGTGGACTGAAAATTTTGAATTATGTGCCTCATACATTACTTCTTCCCGAATCCCATCGATGTCTGGTACACAAAAACGTCCTTTCATCCAAAGAACACCATTCTCATCAGTCTCGAATCTTGGGTTTTTCCTTCTTGAATTTTTTACTTAATCTTCGTGATGGAGGGGTCTTGTCTTTGTTTCAATTTGATTGCTTCTCGAAGGCATGCTTGCACAGATAGAGAGGATAAGCTCATCTTCCCAATGTTCCTTTAGCTTAAAGCATCTGCTATCTTATTTGCCTTAACCGGATGGTAATTGATCGTTAAATTGTGATCTTTCAGAAGTTCAATCCACTTTCTTTGCCTCATGTTTAGTTCTTCTTGAGTGAATATGTATTTGAGGCTTTGGTGGTCAGTAAATACTTCGCATTTGACCACATAAAGGTAATGTCTCCAGATATTTAGCGCAAATACATTGTAACAAACTCAAGATCATGAGTTGGGTAATTTTGCTCATAAGGTTTTAATTGCCTTGATGCGTAGACAATTAGCTGACCTTCCTGCATAAGCACACACCCTAATCCTCCCTTTGAAGTGTCACTATATATTGTGAAGTTCTTGCCATCTTCGGGAAGAACTAGTACTGGTGTAGATGCGAAATTTGCTTTAAGGGTTTCGAAACTTTTCTCACATGCTTCATTCCAAATGAATTTTGAAATCTTCTGTGTGAGTTTGGTGAGAGGAATGACTATCAAAAGAAAATCCTTCCACAAATTTTCTATAGTAGCCAACTAAACCCAAAAATCTCCTTACTTCGGTTACTGTTTTCGGTTGTGACAAGTCCCTGATCGCCTCTACTTTCTTAGGGTCCACTAAAACCCCTAATTCAGAGATTATATGGCCTAAGAAAGCAAGAATTTTTAGCCAAAACTCACATTTCTTGAATTTGGCATAGAGTTCTTTTTCAAGCAATGTCTGCAAGGTGAGACGCAGATGTTCTCGATGGTCTTTCTCACTTGGTGAATACACTAGTATATCTTCTATGAAAACTACTACAAACGTATCGAGGTATGGCTTGAATACCCTGTTCATGAGATCCATGAATGCTGCAGAAGCATTTGTTAGACCAAAAGGCATCATTTCAAACTCATAATGTCCATATCTTGTTTTAAAAGCTGTTTTAGGAATATACTCAGCTTTGACCTTCAACTGATGATAGCCTGATCTTAAATGGAGTTTTGAAAATATCTTGGCTCCTTTTTAACTGATCAAAATGAAATGACCTCGACTCTTTTTTTCCTTAAATCATAAACTCGAAAATTCTAAAACAAATAACTTAGCATTTCTAACAATCAATAATAAATTAACATATGAAATCTCAAGTGCATAAAATAAATTATAAATCATCGACTAACAAAAACTCCTAAATCGACCTTTAAAAAGATCAACTAAAAATAAAATAAAGCATAAAAATTATCTCTAATAAAAATCATTAACATAAATCCTTAAATCATAAATCTATCTAGCTAGTGCGGAAACATAAAGACCCTCGGGTGTATACTGCTGCACTCGATCTACTCAATCGTCATCGCCTCCCATAAATCATCAAACCCTGCATCATACAAACCTACCGAGTCTAAAGACTCAACACGTTCTAAACATGGATAACAAATAATACATATACATTCACATGCATTTAAAAATCATATTTTTATTTAAAATAGCTTTTAAACATAATTAAATAATTTAAAATCATTTTAAACAAGATTAAATCATAAATCGTAAAATCTTTTGAAAAAATAAATTTTGAGCATAAATAAATCATTTTAAAATAGCTTTAAGCATCATATACCATAAAATCATTTTTATCGTAAAGCTTTCAATCATATAACATTTTTGGGTGAAGTTTGATCCTTGAAAGTGACTAGTTTTTATCCTTCGATCGACTGATCATTTTTCAGCTCCACATGGCCCATGGGGACGGGCACTAGGCACCGCCATGGAAATACGATCGTCGGGCTCCCTATGAGGTCTTTTCCCGTAAACGGGGCCTTTTCCCTCACGACATCCCCATAAATAAAATTGTAAGTTCACCGTTCATTCTTAAAATGGATCCCCCATCTATCCTCTTTGTCACAGTCGATTCACATTCCTCAAAATATTTTTTCTTTTCTTTAAAAATCATAAAATAGCATAATTTTCCAAAAATAGAATTTTAGACAATAAAAATTGCACAGCCTTATCATAAATCATAAAATAGCATATTTTCATCAAAATCATCATATTAAATCATAAAATATCATTTAACATGCGTTATCATCCTTCGGAACGCTGTCAAGCTTTTACGTATTTTCCTAAGTGTAAAATTAACGTTTTGCCCCTAGACGTAAAAGTTCTCGAATTTATCTTTTTCTTACTTTTAATGACATGGGCTTATCTCAAATAATTATTTAAGCTTAAATATAATTTTTCATAATTTTATTCCGCATAAAACTAGGTGTTTCAATTAATTTTTTAATTAACATTTCGCGAGACAATTAAATCCCGGATAAATTTAAAACTCCATATTTTGATATTAAATTTTAAACATATCATTTTTATTACCTAAACTAACCTTGTGAGCCATGAACCACACTCGTGGACCCATGGTTCCAATTTTAATCTTTAAAATCTCGTTTTTGACAAATGCAACGACACACCAAGCCATCTCCCAAAATACTCGAGCCATGGTGAAGCCACCTAGAGCCAAACCCGAGCAAACCCACCTAGGCACCCTCTTAACCAAGCTTTGACCAATGAACCAGACCCTAGCTCGCTCAAAACACTTCTGCCCCTGAACCCGTTTGCATGCATGTGTATATGTGTGTATCCTAGTTGCACTAGGACTCCTAGGGACACTAGGACTCTTCCAGCCAAGCCATCACCAAGCCATCATGACCCTAACCGCCCCTGGACCATGCCAAAACCCGACCAAGCCCAGCCCAGACCCCTGACCAGCGCCGCGAGCCTCCTGCAGTTGCCATAAGCAGCCGCGCGCCTCAATGCTTCCTCACGTTTCCCACGAGCCAACAGCGCACCCTCTTGCACCAACCCCTGGCCCAACCTGTACCCATCTTCTTTGGATCCTGATGGACCTAACCTAAGCCAAATAGCCCCAGCAGCGAGCCCCCTTGGCCACTGCTACCTTTGCACAGCCACGCGAGGAGTCCTTGCTAAAGGACTCCTCCTAGGCTGCAACCAAAGAGTCCTAGCCATGCTAGGACCCTTCCTAGCCCTGACAAACGTCCAGTCCAGGCCCCAACCCAAGCCTGGCCAAGCCGTGATCCCCCATGCAAACCATCGAGCCCCTTGAATGCTTATGCACGAGAATTGCAACTAGAACCCTTGGGTTCTCTCTTCCCTTGCCATGCGATGGTTCCGGCCTTGTTTTCCTTTTAATTCAATCGGGCTTTGATCATATTTCATCATGTATTGGCAGCATACTCGTTGGAAATCATAACGCGTTTCGTATTTGCGTAAAAACATCATATTTTTGAAAATAAAGGTTCTACCGTCAAAATATTCGAACACCTATTTTTTTCATGCATAAACAATTAAAGCATGCATAATACGATTTGTATGATATTTTTAAAAAAAGGGTTTAGGAAACGTGTCTTTTCGTTTATACGCTTGAATATACTATCATTGGCGAGGGTGCGACGTTGGACGACCGGACGACGAAGAACACAAGCCTTTTCCTTCCTCCTTATTTTCGAAAACTTTGTGTGTTCTTTGAGGTGAATTTCGGCTGCTACTAGGGTTATTTGTGGTGTTTTTAAAGCCTAGGTAGCTTATTTATAAATAAATTAACATGCTAACTGGCTTTGGTTTTGAGCTTGCAAGTTTAAGGACAATTGAGTCTACTTTAAATAATTACATTGAGCCCAATAACACTTAATTAATTAAATAATAAAGTTTATAAAATAAGTTTCCAGAAAATAATATTTTTGATCTTTTAAAACTTCTTGTTTGCCCAAAATCGGCTTCCCGGAAAAAATCGAGCTCGACTCGTAAAATAAATCGAACTCCAGCATTTTTAGGAAAATTAAATCATTTTTAAATCATATTAGGAAGCCTTGCCATCAATTAAATAAAGATACATATTCTTGTCTTGGTCGTCCCCGGTCTCCTTTTCCTTGCCTATTATCGAATATTCGGGTAAAATCCTTAATTTCATGTAATCATGTGATATTATCATTTAATCATGCAATCATACATTTAATCATATAATAAATATTATGCTAGAATTTAAAATCAATTAAATAAAACAATTAAGCAATTAAAACAATTTTGCATGCATGTGGTTTATGTAGGTTGATTTTTCGGACGTTACAATTCTCCCCCCTTAAATAGAATTTCGTCCTCGAAATTTTCCTTGACTTGATGGTTGCAAAGCTCAGATTCCCTTATCCACCTCAAACTTAACATCTAACTTAAATCTTAATCTTCAATTCGGTCCTCAAAATCTTGAAAATTGCAATTCTAACCCAAAATTTCCCAAAGTCGACTCCTAAATCCAGCTCAAGTAGTGCATGCACCCTATTCTCTTCTAATTTCTTCAATATCCCAATCAATTCCCATAACCCAATTTAACATTTCATGCAATAAAAGCATCGAAAAAATGTTAAACAGCTAGGTTACCTAGAAATCAGTGTAGTGTCGGCTCTGTCTCATTCTCTGCAGCTTGCATCACATAGACCCTTCAAGTCGTGGGTTGATTGAGCTTTCGGCAATCCCCAGCCTTGTGTCCCAAATCTCCACACTTGAAGCATTTGAAGGTGCCTTGCAAAGTGGTTTTACAGTAGTCCTCAGGCCATTATCCCTAGGTGGTTGTCTTTGTGGCTTTGGTGGTTCTGGTTGCTTAGGTGGTCCCACATAAGGCTTATTATTTTGCTGACTAGCTTGCTTAGCACGATTCCTCTCATGCTGTAGCTCCCATTCAATATCCTTCAAAGATTACTCGGCTCGAAATGCTTTAGAAACAGCAGTAGTAAAGTCAATAGGATCGCCGAGCATCACATCACGACGGATCGTAGGCCTCAATCAATCAAGGAAGTGTCGTAATTTCTCTGCCGCATCATTAGCTATCAAGGGCACAAAATGACAGCCCCTATCAAATTTTTGCACGAACTCTGCCACCGATGAATCCCCCTGGCGGAGACTCATGAACTCTCTCTTCAACCTTGACCGAACATCAGAAGTGAACTATTTATCATAGAACACCCTCTTGAAACTTCCCATGTCAACGTCGCCAAATTTACTCCTTGCTTCATTCCCTCCCACCATAAGGAAGCATCGCCCTTCAGCAGATAGATGGTACAACGAACTTGGTCAGCGTCCGCCATATCCATGTAACGAAAGATCACCTCTAAAGACCTAATCCATCCCTCAGCAACGAATGGATCAGTAGTGCCTTGAAAATCAGCGGGATCCATCCTCCTAAAGCGCTAATAAACTGGCTCCGGTCGGACCCTAGCAGCATCTACCACGTGCTGCTCTAGTAAACGAGCCATACCCACTAGTACACGAGCCCTAGCATCCTGAACAGGTGGAGGCTGTGGAATCTCCTCCTCCTGTCTAACCTCATCAGTCCTACGCAAAATCCTTCTAGGAGGCATCTCTGTATATGTCGTCCAACCACGTAACCAACATGCATTTAAAATTTTTCCATGCAGCATGAAACTAACATTTATATCATGCATCGTATAAACATTTAAAAGAATTTTAAGCATATAAAATATAAAGCAGTAAAAATTCAAATATTTGAGGCGTGACTTCTTGAGCTTCTCGAAGTGACAGTACACAGCCCTTTGGGGAAAACCTTGGCTCTTATACCAATTGAAACGACCTCAAAATTTTTTTTCCTTAAATCATAAACTCGAAAATTCTAAAATAAATAACTTAGCATTTCTAACAATCAATAATAAATTAACATATGAAATCTCAAGTGCATAAAATAAATCCTAAATCATCGACTGACCAAAACTCCTAAATAGACCTTTAAAAAGATCACCTAAGAAAAAAATAAAGCGTAAAAATTATCTCTAATAAAAATCATTAACATAAATCCTTATTTCATAAATCTATCTAGCTAGTACGGAAACATAAAGACCCTCGGGTGTGTACTGCTGCACTCAATCCACTCAATCGTCAGCGTCTCCCATAAATCATCAAATCCTGCATCATACAAACTTAGTGAGTTTAAAGGCTCAGCACGTTCTAAACATGGATAGCAAATAATACATAAACATTCACATGCATTTAAAAATCATATTTTTATTTAAAATAGCTTTTAAACCTAATTAAACATTTAAAATCATTTTAAACATAATTAAATCAGAAATCGTAAAATATTTTTAAAAATAAATTTTGAGCATAAATAAATCATTTTAAATTAGCTTGAAGCATCATATAACATAAAATCATTTTTATCGTAAATCTTTCAATCATATATCTTTTTGGGTGAAGTTTGATCCTTCAAAGTGACTATCTTTTATCCTTCGGTCGACTGATCAGTCTTCATCTCCACATGGACCATGGGGACAGGCACCGCCATGGAAATACGATCGTCGGGCTTTCTCTGGGGCTTTTTCCCGTAAACGGGCTCCCTCTGGGCCTTTTCTCTCACGACATCCCCATAAATAAAATTAAAAGTTCACCGTTCCTTCTTAAAACGGATCCCCCACAAATGGTAAGTTCACCGTTCCTTCTTAAAACGGATCCCCTACCTATCCTCTTTGTCAGAGTTAATTCACATTCCTCAAAATATTTTTCCTTTTCTTTAAAAATAATAAAATAGCATAACTTTCCAAAAATAGAGTTTTAGACGGTAAAAATTGCACAACTTTACTATAAATCATAAAATATCATATTTTCATCAAAATCATCATACTAAATCATAAAATATCATTTAACATGCGTTATGATCCTTCGGGACGCTGCCAAGCTTTTACGTATTTTCCAAGTGTAAAATTACCGTTTTGCCCCTAGACGTAAAAATTCTCGAATTTATCTTTTTCTTACTTTTAATGACATGGGCTTATCCCCAATAATTATTTAAGATTAAATATAATTTTTCACAATTTTATTATCCATAAAAAAGTGTTTCAATTAATTTTTTAATTAACGTTTCGCGAGACGATTAAATTCTGGATAAATCCAAAACTCCATATTTTGATCCCAAATTTTAAACATATCATTTTTATTACCTAAAATACCCTTGTGAGCCATGAACCACACCCATGGATCCCTGGTTCCAATTTTAATCTTTAAAATCTCGTTTTTGACACATGCAAGGACACACCGAGCCATCTCCTAAAATACTCAAGCCATGGTCGAGCCACCTCGTGCCAAACCTGAGCCAACCAACCTAGCACCCTTCTGACCGAGACCAGCCCAAACAACCAGAACGTAGCTTGCTCAAAACCCTTCTGCCCCTCAACCTGTTTGCATGCATGTGTATATGTGTGTATCCTAGTTGCACTAGGACTCCTAGGGACACTAGGACTCTTCCAGCCGAGCCACCACCGAGCCATCATGACCCTAACAGCCCTGACCATGCTCAGACCCAACCAAGCCCAGCCCAGACCCCTAACCAGAACCGCGAGCCTTCTGCAATTGCCATCAGCAGCCGCGCGCCTCAATTCTTTCTCACGTTTCCCACGAGCCAACAGCGCACCCTCCTGCACCAACCCCTGGCCCCACCCCTGCCCATATCCTTTAGACCCTGATGGACCTACCCTGAACCACCTAGCCCCAGCAGTGAGCACCCTTTGCCACTGCTACCCTTGCACAGCCGCGCGAGGAGTCCTTGCTAAAGGACTCCTCCTAGGCTACAACCAAGGAGTCCTATCCATGCTAGGAATCTTCCTAGCCCTGACCCACATCCAGCTCAGGCCCCAACCCAAACCCTGGCCAAGCCGTGAGCCCCCATGCAAGCCATCGAGCCCTTTGAATGCTTATGCACGAGAATTGCACCTAGAACCCTTGGGTTCTCTCTTCCCTTGCCATGCAATGGTTCCAGCCTTGTTTTCCTTTTAATTCAATCGTTTTTTGACCATATTTCATCGTGTATTTGCAGTGTACTAGTTGGAAATCATAACGAGTTTAGTATTTGCGTAAAAACATCATAATTTTGAAAATAAAGGTTCTACCGTAAAAATATTCAAGCACCTATTTTTTATGGATAATACGATTTGTACGATGTTTAAAAAAAAGGGTTTAGGAAACGTGCCTTTGCATTTATAACGCTTGAATATACGATCGTTGGCGAGGGTGCGACGTTGGACGACTGGACGACGAAGAACACAAGCCTTTTCCTTCCTCCTTATTTTCGAAAATTGTGCGTGTGCTTTGAGGTGAATTTCGGCTGCTAGTAGGGTTAATTGTGGTGTTTTTAAAGCCTAGGTAGCTTATTTATAAATAAATTAACATGCTAATGGGCTTTGGTTTTGGACTTACAAGTTTAAGGGCAATTGGGCCTACTTTAAATAATTAAATTGGGCCCAATAACACTTAATTAATTAAATAGTAAAATTTTATAAAATAAGTTTTTATAAAATAATATTTTTGATCTTTTAAAACTCCTTTTTTGCCCAAAATCGGCTCCCGAAAAAAATCGAGCTCGACTCGTAAAACAATTTGAACTCAGCTTTTTACGAAAATTAAATCATTTTTTGATCATATTAGGAAGTCTTGCCATCATTTAATGAAAAATAATTATTCTTTTCTTGGTCGTCTCCGGTCTCTATTTCCCTGCCTATTATCGAATATTCGGGTAAAATCCTTTATTTCATGTAATCATGCCATATTATCATTTAATCATACAATCATAGATTTAATCATATAATAAATATCATGCTAGCATTTAAAATCATTTAAATAAAAAAAAATTAAGCAATTAGAACAATTTTGCATGTATGCGGTTTACGTATATTGGTTTTTCGGACGTTACAGAAAAGATCATCTATTCTTGAGAGCGGGTATTTTTCTTTATCGTAATCTTGTTTAACTCTCTATAGTCAATACATAGTTTCATGCTTTCGTCCTTTTTCTTCACGAATAGCTTTGGGGGCTCCCCACGGAGATGCGATGGGTCGGATTTGTTTATTATCTAATAAATCCTGAAGTTGCTTTTTTAACTCCTTTAATTCAGATGGAGCCATTCGGTATGGTGCCTTTGAAATTGGTGCAGCACCAGGGGCCAAATTAATTTCAAATTCCACTTCTCTATCGGGTATCGTAGCCGGTAAATCCTCGGGAAAAACGTTTAGAAATTCTTGAACGACTGAAATATCCTCCAACTTTGGGGCAGCTTCTTTTTGGATTTCATTGATCATTGCAAGGTAAATTTCTTCACCGCCTTTATGGCCTTCCATATTTGTGAGGAAGATAGAAGATATTTTTGTTTCTTGACATTTCCATGATATATGATTTCTTTTTGATTTAGAGTATGAAGTTTGACATTTTTATTTTGACAGTCTACCATGGCATGGTTTTTAGCTAACCAGTCCATACCGAGAATGATGTCGAACTCAATCGTATTGAGTTGAATCAATTATGTCTCAAAGATCTGTTTACTGATGCGAATTTTACAAATCAGATATATCTTATGGGTTTCAATTGTTTTGCTAGTAGGTGTTGCAACTCTTAACGGTTCACTAAGAGTTTCATGCTCAAGTTTTAGCTTTTTAGCAAATCGTCCAGACATGAATCAGTGAGTAGCACCACAATCAAACAAGGCATAAGCAGGCATTTCATTGAGTAAAATCGTACATGCCACCACATCATTGGTGTTATCTGCTTCTTCTTGAGTTATAGCGTATACTTGAGCGTTAGTCTTGTTTTCATTTGGTTTGTTTGGTTATATCTCTTTATCTTTTTTCTCAGGACACTCTTTAATCCGATGTCCCAATTTCCCACATTTGAAGCAAGCTCCCATCTTTCTATAACATTCTACGATATGATTTTGCCGACAAGTATGACACCACTTTCCTTCCTTGTTGACAGCATTGTTAAAGGTTCCCTTTGAGGGGCCACTTGAATGGTTTGGCCTTTTGAGTTTGGGGTCATTCTGAGCAGACTGACTGATGAATGACCTCTTGTTTTTGCTTTCCTCTTCATGGCACTTGATGTCTGTTTCTGCTCTCATTGTCGCGCCCATTAAGTCCGCAAAATTTTTTTGTCTGAATATAGCCAAAGCAGACTGAATTCTACTATTCAGCCCTTTCTTAAAACAGTGCATTTTCAGGGTTTCATCTGACATGAAAGTTGGAACATAGGTTCTAAAATCATTGAACTTTGATTTGTATTCCATCACTGTCATGTCTGATGTTTGTTTAAATCCTTTGAACTCTCTTAAATTTTGCAGAAGAAATTCTGCTGGGTATTATTGTTTCAAAAATTCCCTTCTGAAGATTTTCCATGTGATCCGCTCAATCTCAGCCAAGGATGGTGATACCGTTCCCACCACTTGCGTGCCCGATCTTCAAGAAACTGTGTCACTACTTCAACTCTAAGCTCTTCAGGTATTTCCAGCAAATGAAGTTGGGTTTCAACATTCTTAAGGCCAGTTATGACTGACTTCTGGATCAAGATTCCCATCAAAGGTTGGGACCCGGTTCCTTCGGAGGGATTCATGGTGATACTTAATGCCACGAGGTTGTGGTTCTGGTGGTGGCTGGATGGCGTTAGCGTTTGGGTTTCACAATTCCTTGCAGTGTTGCAGCTACTATCGTAGCGATTGCCATCATATCCTCTTGGCTAAGATTTACCCTCGGTGGTGATGGTGGATTTTCATTTTGATTGGTGCAACGTGGGTTACGGTTGTTTCTGGGTGGTCTTCCCGCCATTTCCTATAAACATATATTTTATTTGAGTAGTTTGTTATAATGCATAATCAAAAGAGATTAGCCTAATTGACCTAAATACAATAAGTCTTTTAGCCTAATTGACCTAAATACAATAAATGCTTATCATAGGGATCTTCCTACTCGTTCAGTACTTCACCAACCCCTACAGCTTCGTCTATTTCTTCTTCCATAGGGTTTCCTCCTTGGTCTTCTTTGAGTTTACCCATGAGGTCTTCCACATTGATCATGTCACTTTGTAATCGATGGATGTGATGTTCCAAAAGAGTGTTGTGATTCGTCAATGTTTCCACTTTCTCTTGTAGGTGCTGGATTGTGGATTGGTTTACGTTCTCATTGATTTCATGTTATATGATTTGTTCTTCAAGGCGGCGGCGTGTTTTGAGATGGCTGTCATCCCAAATTTGGAGCATTAAAATCTTATATTGCGCTTCGTTCAACTTTCGTTTGGTGATCTCGTGTTGCCGTTCTGATTCACGATGGTAGGAAGTATAGTGTCTGACGTCTTCTCGTAATCTTTTTACTTATTCACGTGACTCGTAGAGGTCACTATCCATGCATATATTATTTTCATCTAGTTGGTAGTTATCTCTCTCATGCTTGTCATATCACATACGTCACTAAAACAACCAGACAGAAAGCTTACTCGTCTGAACTTCCATCCGTCATCAGCCCGCTGATAATGTCTCGATCCATGTCCCGTTTCACCGACCCCTCCTCAGGTTGACACTAGCTCTGAAACTTCCCGACTCCAAACTGCCCTAGAAACTTGCTAGAAAATCTAAGGTATATGGCTAGAATTCGAGAAAGAGTAGCTGAAGGAAGCAGTGTAGGAAACAAATGAAATCAACTTCCATTTATAAGCTGCATCCGAACTAGTTCAGAAAATTAGAATCAATCTTATGTGTCACGTGTCATAATCTCATTCATCTAGTTGGATTTCTGGGGATAATGTAATCTGAAGAAGATTGTGTTATTAATTTTAAATTCGGGGATCCCAACATGTTGATTCCTAATTATCAATTCCATAATATTGCTAATTAACAATTCTTTAATCATATCTTAAATAGTACTTCATTGAAAATAAGGATTCAGATTATTATAGATAAAGAAAGTGAAAAATTAGGATAGATATCAAAATAGATTGGTCTATGTTCTAAACTAGATTGAATAATTATCATCAATGATTATTTCTAAATTAAATTTCTACTATCTCTTGAAGATAAGATACTATAAATCTTTTTGCTAAACCTTGAAGAGTCAAAAGGTCTAAATACAGTTTGAACTAAAACAATATGTAAAACTTATGAGATTTTTTAAAGGGAGAAGTATCTTTTCCATTTAATAAATAGATAATCATTTCTTCAGTATTAATAGATACTGATAATTATGTAGTTTTTACTATTTGTTTAACACCAATTCTTTCAAGTGTTAAAAATTTATAAATTATTTTAGGTTCTATTTTAGGAATAATCCATTTGTTTAACAAATCAAAATCTTCGGGCATATCAAATTCTTCAACAATACTATTTTGAGTAGTACTATTTCTACCCAGACTATTCATTCAAAAATAACGAAGCATTAGATCATAACTTAAACTATCTTATGGCTCTGATACCGTCTAAACCTTGGGTATTCTGTTTGATTTATTATGTATGGATCTTTTACAAAACATTCAAGGATTTTACCGAAGGTCGCCTTAGAAAATATAAGTTCATAAAAATCACCATTAAATGCCTTCTCTTGACAAAACATGCAAAGGGCTACAACATGAAGTTCATAAATTAATTGTATACCTGTTTGTTTTACCAAATAATAAATTGTTCTAAATTTCAAAGTTAAATAAATATGAACCATATTTTAGTAAGATTATGATTTAACACAAATGATTTAGCCTATCATCCAAGCTAGAATTAAAAAACTAGAATTAAAAACTGAAAATCAAAATAAGGATGAATACTTATAATTTTGTACACCAAAATCTAAGAGTTTTATTTTTCAGATATGAAGATTTTACCAGAAGAGATACAAGAGAGAGATTGGAGAAACTCAACTGTGTCCCCCTAGGCTTATAAACATTCTTATTATGTAGATAATACAATCGGACTTTCAATGCCGGATTCCAAAAGAAAATATAAATAGTAAATTACATATTGGTGTTATGTCACTTCCTATAATGCTGGTATATATGTCACTTCTTGGGTAAAATTGTTTTTGAACACTTGGATAAAAAGAGATGCATTCATCCATAAGTTTTTTGAAAGTTCTGGCAGAATTGTTGCTGAAGCACCAAATATTTTCTACCAAATAAAAACCAGATTGGAAATAAAATTCTTTTTCATCTAATGATGATATGTCTCATTCTTCAATAGAAATAATTTTCTTTATAATAAATTTTGAGAAACTATAATTTCCATGTTAATGATTATTACAGTAAAAGTGAGTAATTTCTACATTTTTAGTAGACAATTGAAGATTTTCATAAAATCATCTTTGTTTATATGAACCATATACATATGATGTATTGGTTAATTATCTTTCCATAATAATTCATGGAGTTTTTTTCTCATTGAATATCAATATTGTAATAATATTAATTTTTCAAAATAAAAATAATAATATTGATAATATCAATATTATTATTATTATTGGTATTAATATTAATATTAGTCTTTTGAAAATATTACTATTATTATTATTATTATTAATGTTGATATTAAAATTAATAATAATATTTTCGAAACGGAGATGGGGAATGGATTTGGAGTTTATCCTTGCGAGTTTGGGTTCAGGTTCAGGCAATCCCCAAACTCCAAAAACTGGGGTCTGGATGAGTATGTGGGTGAGAATGAAATTCAGGGATGGAAATAATGATGAGAATAACAGTAACAAACCTGATAGGATTGATTGGGAGTGAAGAAGTGTTTAGAAGGGGCATTGAATAAACACTTAACAGTTTTCACAACTTCTTCGAAAAATGAATCAGTTTAGTGAAAAACTGAATTCAGAAATCTTGTTTGTTAATATAAATCAGTTAAGTAATGAAAGTGCAGAAGTAAACTGACTGACAAATAGAATAAAACTGAAATTAGGAACCGAGGTTTGTGGATGTTCGGAGATTTCAAACACTTCTACGTAACCCCTTCTATCTCGAAGATAGGAATTTTACTAAAAGACTTTGATCTATACACCGATTTGTACAAACACACTTCAGTTGTGGACTTAACAATGTCAAACTAAAAATCTTAGTTTCAATACAGTTTATTAGTACTCAACTGATAGGTGTTTACTTAGCACAACTGATCTCTAAAAGATCAAATAATACATTATAGAATGTTTGTGCTTTTGAAGCTCGAAGTATAGCCTTGAATGCTATGGATATGAATATTAAGCATGAGATTTTGAGATTTAGAACTGAAAGAGTAAGCACAGAGTTTGCTTGATAACTGATTGATTGATTTCTGGATTCTGGATAACAATCGCGGATACTTGCTCAGCTGATCTTCTCGGCTATTTATAGGCTTTGCTTCCAACGGTAACAATCAATCCATTTGAATCTTTATATCCGTTGTATAGCCACGTAAACATTTTTCTGACAATCGTACACTGTATATTTTCTGATAAGCGAAGTTCCCACTATGCATTGCAGTCTGTTCTTGTACAATTGTCAGTTGATAGCTACGTTCTTTAACTGATGACGTGTCAAACTGATTTATCAGTTGACAAAGCCGATAGGATTAGATGATTGCTCTCAACTGATTGTAGTTAGACTGATCAGTTCCAACTGATCATCCAGTTGACTACAAAGTTCAGTTAGCTTGATTCAATTGCCTTAAAAACCGCACTAATCTTTAGTCCTAACAACTGTTAGTTTACGATTTGTTTTAGTTCAGTTACACTCAGTTTTCTTGATCAGTTGTTCATCCTTTTCACTCTCACTTTGTCAAACTCCGAAATTAAGTATCCAATAATTTCCCCCTTTTAGGTATTTGAAAAAACTTAGAATATATGAACTGATTAAACTGAACTCTTCGTAGATAAAATAATCTTTTATTAACAACTCTTTCAATGTGCATATTTGTACAAAAAATGAAAGAATAAAATAATCTTATACTGACTAGAAAACCTCAAAATCTGCCAAATTTTATCAACTGAATATGAAGACTGTCTTCTAACTGATCTGGACTAATTTAATGCTTAGCTTGTTTATCAGATGGTCTTTGATCAGTTAGTTGACTAGGTCTTTTCTTGGATAGCTTCTGCTGTTCTTCTACCTCTTCCCTTTTTTTGTCAAACTAGCCAATTATGCTTAATAAAGCGCGAACTTCCGAGGTGACATTAGATATGTCATGCATTATTTGTTCTTGCTTCAAATCCACTCTCTTTGTCACTACAGTTTCCAAGAATTCAATGCGATTCTTGAACATGTCTTGAGTCTGGAAATGTGCTTGAACTATCACTCGGTATTTCTTCAATTGCCTAGATGGAGAAATAAATTAGTGATGTCCTTTGTGACCCGGTCCAGGTTCTTCATTGTGTTCTCTTTCATAGAATCAATTTTCAAGGTATGCAGTAGTTGGTTTGACTTGATATCAGAAATAGAAAAAACTAAATGGAGAAGGTTGGACTAAATATTTTCTATCATTGAATCAGTGGCCATTGTTATTAGAGTGACATAGCTTCAGAGAATTCTGGATCTTTCTCCTTTTCTTCTTCATTAAAAATCACCACGGCCTGATCAGTTGATTCAGTCACAGCGGTAACCATGTCTGTAACTTATTGCCGTTGAAGTTCTGGAGGATGAGTGGAAGTCGGAACAGAAGTTGAGCTGAAAGGCTCTTTAGTTGGTCTAACAATTGATACTTCAGTTGGCTCTTCAGTTGACACTTCTTCAGTTGGAATCGAGTGCAACTGAACCACTTCAGCTTCAGCTAGAACTACCTGTTCAGTCCTGGCAGGTGACTGAACTGGTTCTTCAGTTTGTTGCGAAATATCCTCAAAAGTTTGTTGTTCAGTTAGGCTAGGTCCTTCAACTGCTTCGTTAGTTAAAACATTCAACTGGATATCAGCGGCGACTGATTGTATGACTTCGTCGATATTGGCCAGTGATAACTCAACTTCAGTAGGTAGTTGAGGACCTTTAGGAGAAGTTTGAAGAGTAGAAGTTGACGGTGGAGCATCCTTTGAAGAAGTAGCAGTTTTTTGTTCAGTCGATTTAGAAACTGCTTCTTGGGATGGCTCTGGCTTATGAGTTGATTGTTTAGCCTGCTCTTCTGAGGAAGAATTTTGGGAATTCGGTAGAATAGTCAGCTCTTGACCCATTTCCCAATATTTGATCTTCATTTGCAGTGATAAAAGATCTGTGTCCAACAGATCATAAACTGCTTTGTCATTAAAGGCAGTTGGACTGGTAGGATCATAGTTCTTGTGTAGCTCGGCTATGACTTTAGCCAACTTCTTAGCACGCATCAGATCAAATAAGTAATTCCTTCTCTCCAGTGCCTGAACGATTGTTGCATCTTTGACTATTCTCAGGACAATGGTTTTCAAAGCAACGAATTTTTTTAAAACTGATTTTCTCTGCAGTCGCTTGGCAAACACTTCAGTCCTGTATCTGACCCATTCATTGTAAGTTTTCAACTTTGATTCAGAAAACTTATTTAATTCTTCCCATATTAAATCAATATGAGTCTGAATCGAGTTGGTTGGTTTGGGACATCTATCATCTTGCCCTTACCTTTCGGGTCAGATAGGGCATGAGAAATGCTCAGCCCTGAAACAGTTGCATCCACTTTTTCTTGGACCACCACTCCCTTTGGTCTGGAAAAAGGTAGAATAGTTTGGCCAATGATGGTGATCAGTGATGCTTTTACTCCAATAATTTTATTCTTATCACCAGATTCGGTGATGGTCTTATCGGAGTGAGCAGTTGGAGGTAGTAACTGCTGTTCAGTTGAGGAATCAGCTGGAACTACCGAGATTGGTATTGATCTTATTGGTGTTTGAGCTCCAGTTTCCCTCAATCTGTCAGCAGAGATGGTTTCCAAAATAGTAGCAGGTTTAGTTTTTTGAGTCCTTGGCTTCTTAAAAATTTTCGGAGAAGGGGTTTTCTTCGATTCAGTCTCATTGACAATCAGCTGCCTCTTGATTGTCTTCTTCTTAGCCAAGTTATTAGTCTTCTTGACTGATGTGGGAGCTGCCAGCATCCCAATCTCCTTATTGATTTTGATAAATTTCTCAGGAGATATGTCCAGCTTGATCTTCGGAGGCTGAACATTTTTGGAAGAGAAGACTTTGTACTTGGATGACTTCTCGGAAGATACATCCACCAAACCGTTGTGCTTCAGAATAAAACTGATCGGCACAACAAAGCCTTTGGACTGTTTAGTTGATTGAATCGTGTCTTCAAAATATTGAACAAAACGGTTGACCAGTTTACCCTACATCCATTCACCAAAGCAGCCATTATCTGAAATTTCTCGAGTGTGAGGGCAGCAAAGGAACTTGCCTTGGCTAGAACACCTTTTGCTACTATTTCTGTCAGCAACTGATACTCATATTTAGCTCTTTCTTGGAATCAGAGACTTTTATCTTCCTCCCATCAGCAGACAAAAGCGTTAGCATCTCCTCCACATCAGCGATTTTGACTTCAAAATAGTGAGAAAGGCCATCAGACGGCTGTTGAAAGAGAGAACTAAACATTTCTTCATCAATAGTCAGCAAATTGCCGCTGACAGTAGTTGTAATCTTCCCTTCAGCTGAGGGGAAGCCATTGTTGTAGGAATCCTGAACGTCTTTGGAATAGATTTCTTGAGTGGATGACCCTAGAAATTTCCTCAACCCAGCTGCTTCCAGTTTTTGAAAGATTCCATGAATGGCTTCGTCCTTAACAGAGAGGACGGAGTTGAAAAATTAATTGCCATAGCTTTTATCATATAGGCTGGAACTTGGCTTGCCATTCTTGATTGAATATCTGAGAAAGAAAGAACTTTCTCTGTTTGATGAATTCTGGAAATTGAAATGCTCGTAAAGAAACTGAAATGAGGCGGGGACAATTACTTATGTTTGTGACTGTTCAAACTTTTGGACACGTGTCAGTCCAAGATAAATTTGGATACAAACGTGTGTACGTGCGATGAAAACATGAATAGAATTCTAATGGACTACGTGGGGCCACTAAAAGAAAAAATCCTAAAGAAAAAGTTGAAAAACCGTTGTCGTATGTCATGAAAAACCGTTGTTAAAGCCCCTGTGGTTAAAGGATTCACTCAAAGACAACGATTTTTCACCGTTGTTCTAGCTACAATTTGCGACGATTTTTAAAAACCGTCGCAAATAAAATTAACGACGGATCTATGCAAAATCGTCGCTAATTTTAGCGACGGTTTTTTCATGATTTCCGTCGCTAATATTTTCAGTAAAATAAAAAAAATTACTTTTAATAATTTAAGAAATCTAAAAAAACTTACAATTTGACTATGCTAACAATAATCATGAACTTAACTAACACTTAAAAATTTACTAAAAATTAAAGCGAAAAAATTTATCCTAAATCGAAACTAAAATCGTGTAAGAAAGAAAAAATTTAAGTGTTGTGAGTGATAAAATCGTGGAAGAGAGAAAAATTTTAAGTGTTGTGAAGTGGTGTGGAGGAAAATGGACCGAAAGTGGGGATATTTATAGATAACTTGCGACGGTTTTTGCTTAAACCGTAGCTAATAGCGAAAGTAATTGAAAAACCGTCGCATGTTTTAAATTTACGACGGTTTTTCTTACAACCGTCGCATATTTTAAATTAGCGACGGTTTTGCTGAAACCGTCGCTAAATTTAACGACGGTTTCAGCAAACTCATCGTTAATTTAGAACATACGACGATTTTACTTAAAATCGTCGCTTTAGAGACGGGTTTGCTGAAATCGTCGCTAATTTTAGCGACGGTTTCAGCAAAACCGTCGCTCTATATGGCAACAGTTTTTCCAAACCGTTGTTATTTGTCCAAAAAACACGTTAATCGCCAACGATTTTAGAAACCGTTGTCGATTGACCCTAAAAAACGCTCAAAGACAACGGTTTTATAAAACCGTTGTCTTTGACCCTAAAAACCGTTGTCTTTGAGACCCAAAAGACAACGGTTATAAAACCGTTGTATTTTGCCCCCCAAAGACAACAAACGCACATACGACAATTTCACTAAAATCGTTGTTAAAAAGCATACGACAACTATTTTAGTAAAAACCGTTGTCGTATGTGCGTTGTTGATTTGGTTTTTTCTTGTAGTGGGCCACGTTTCATATTACTATTCATTGAATGACATAAATTAAAAGCCTAATTTTAACAGTCCCATCACTTAATATGGAATACTTATCGATTAATCAGTTAACTTATATGATAAGATTAGTTAGGTCAATAACTGAGTGCAGTTGGGGACTGAATCAGTTCAGTTGAAGACCAACTGACGAATGTCTTATCTGTTAACTAATCGATATTCCCCGTAAAAAATGCGTATAAGTAATAGAGGTAAGAAAATCTCAGTCTGGATAAGTTATTTGCATTCTGTTGACTGATGTCTCTTCGTCTTCCTTGTTTCTTCAGTTAGAATCTGTCTATAAATAAGATCAATTTTATTAGATAATATCATTTAAGCACAGATGGATAGATCAAGCAATCCCAGAAGGTCTAATCTTGCAGAAAGGCTGTCATTCATGGAGACTTGGAAGCAAGATATAGAAGACTTCCTCTTCGATAAAGTTGTCCACCTGGACGAAGATACATGACTTGCATATTATCCAAAGAGATAGATTAGTTGTTACCGATGAACAGAAGTCAATTGAGATCAAGTATAAGAATCGTCTTGATGTCATTCATTCTTTAGACCTTGTAACTGATGAGGGCCTCTATTTCCTTATGCTTGACAAGGAGTATAGGAAACTGGAGAAAATTGTTTTCACAGAAGATTTTAGGAAGACTTCCGAGGAAATGTCCTTGTTGTTATCTGATAGGCTAAATGCATTAAACAGAGAATTAACTCTTGTAATAGTAGATATGTATTATCAATAAAATGGCTATTCCTGATTCATCGTTGTTTACGTTCTTCATACTAACTGATGATCAGTTTGACTAAAGAACAATTGACTAATTAAATAATAATAAACAATCAACTGAAATAATTAAATAAGTTAAGTCAACGATTTTTCTCTAATTAACTTTCATAAAAGTAAAAAGATTCTTATCCTTAGAAGATGAATCATCGGAATAATACAAATGCAGCTCATCAGATGGATTCAAAGCTAATCTATAAATAAGAATAATGATATTAGTCACAATATCAGTTGGTTATTTCGACAAATAGTAAAAATTAACACAACAACAAATGGACGCCGCAGGTAGTTCACGGCAACCAGATTTGGCTGAAGAATTTAAGCAGTACATTGAGGCTGCTCGAATGCTGAAAATAGAAGACTCAGTCTTTTAGAAGACATTGTCAACTTGGTCAAAAATCCAGGAGCTGCAGTCCTCCCAAGAGGAAGAACTAGAGGTCACTAGAAAACGAGTGGCAACTGAAGCTAAATATATGTGTCAACTTGGTGTTACTCGAGCTTCAGAAATTTATACATATGAAGGTGTCCTTCATCTCATGCTACTCAAGGAGCATAAGGTTCTAACAGAGATAGCTCATTCAGATGAATTTACGAAGTCTACTGCTGGCAAATTATATCCATGGATGAAGTTTTGGCTAGAAGCAATAGAGATAGAAATAAACAATGTAATTGTTACTCGATTCAATCAATAAAAATTATATCATTTAATGTTTGTCTACTCTTTATCATCCTAATTGATACTAACTCAAGAGATAATATGTGAGTTAAACAATCTACTAATTGACATTTCAAACTGATATTACAAAGCAATTAATATTAAGACAAATCAATTAGACCAAGAATGGTTCGAAAGTAAGAAAACTTAGTCTCGGGTAATAGCTTTGTGAAGATGTCAGCTGCTTGTTGTTTAGTTGAAACGTACTCCAGACTGATTGCCTTCTTCAGAGCATGATTTCTGATGAAATGATGTCTGACATCGATGTGTTCAGTCCTGGAGTGAAGAACTTGATTATCTGTAATTTCAATTATGCTTGTATTATCACATAATATTGGTGATTTTTTTGCAATGACTTCATAGTATTTCAGTTGTTGCGGAATCCAGAGCAGTTGAGCGCAACAGCTTCCAGCGGCTAGATATTCTGCTTCAGTTGTGGAAGTTTCTATAAATGTTTGCTTCTTGCTGAATCATGAAATCAGTCTGTCTCCTAGAAACTGACATGATCCACTGGTGCTTTTACGATCTAGCTTACACCCTGCATAATCTGCATCTGAATATCCAACAAAATGGAAAGATGAGTCCTTAGCATACCATAAACCCACATTTTGTGTTCCTTTAAGATATTTCAATACGTGTTTAGCAGCTGAAAAATGCGATTGCTTAGAATTTGCCTGAAATCTAACACACATGCAAACAACAAATACAATATCAGGATGACTAGCAGTTAGGTATAACAAAGAACCTATTAAACATTTGTAGAGTGTCGTCTCAACTTACATTCCCCCTTCATCTTTATCTAATTTAGATAAACGCATGGGTGTACTTGCAGCTGAACATGTCTCCATGCCAAATTTCTTGAGAAATTTCTTCGTGTATTTGGTCTGACTGATACAAATACCAGTTTCCAGTTTCTTCACTTGCAGACCGAGAAAGAACGTCAGTTCACCCATCATACTCATTTCAAATTTTTCCTGCATTAAATTGGCAAATTTCTCGCATAATTTGGGGTTAGTTAACCCAAAAATATTATCAACATATATTTGCACAAGTAAAATATGATCATTTTTTGAAAATTTGAACAGATTCTTTACAATTGGTCCAACAGTAAAGTCATGATCAGTTAAAAATTTTGAAAGTGTTTCATTCAAAGCTCTTGGAGCTTGTTTAAAACCATAGAGAGCTTTGTTCAAATGATAAACATGATCAGGAAGAGACTGATTAACAAAACCTGTGGCTGTTCAACATATACTTCTTCCTGCAAATGACCATTTAAGAATGCACTCTTGACATCCATTTGGTAGACTTTAAAGTTTTTAAATGAGGCATAAGCAAGGAATATTCTGATTGCTTTCAGCCGTGCAACTGGTGCATATGTCTCGTCGTAATCTAATCCTTCTTCTTGCCTATCTCCTTGTGCTAAAAGCCTCTCTTTGTTGCGCACAACTGAACCTTCTTCGTTCAGTTTGTTTTTGTAAACCCACTTTGTACCTATAATGGTTTTAGAGATTTGTCTTCGAACTAAGTTCCAAACATTGTTATGGGTAAACTGATTTAGCTCTTCTTGCATAGCATTTATCCAGTTAGGATCAGCAAGAGCTTTAACAGTTTTCTTTGGTTATAGTTGGGAAACAAAACCTGAATGAATAAATAAATTAAACATTTGATTCCGAGTTCTTACCAGATCAAATAGATTACCTATTACCAATTCTGGTTGGTGTGATTTCTTCCATCTAAATTCATAATTGGTTGGATCGATTTCAGCAACTGGTTCAGTTGGTAACTGAATGTTTTCTTCAGTTTCAGCTGCTGCTGCTTCAGTTGGTATTTGAATCTCATCATTTTGCCTTACCAACTGATGATCAGGAACAATTTCTTGTTCTAATGATTGATCCAATATCTCTGGTTCAGGTGTTTAAAGGAGATTTCGATTGATATGAATTTCTTCTTCACTATCATCCTCCAAACTGATCTTTGTAAAGCGATCAACTAGCTCAACTGGATCAGTTGTCTTATCAGTTAATGCAGATTCATCAAATACAACATGAATTGACTCCTCTACATTTAAAGTGCATTTGTTAAATACTCTATAAGCTTTACTAACTGATGAATAACCCAGAAATATTCCTTATGCAAACTTTGCATCAAATGCTTTTAAATGATTTTTGTCATTATCGTGAATAAAACATTTGCAGCCAAATATTCTGAAGTAAGATACCACAATTTTATGTCCATGTCATATCTCATAGGCGTTTTTAAATAATTTTTGTTATTCGTTGGTCTGTTCTGAGTGTAACATGCCGTGTTTACTACTTCTGCCCAAAACCTCTGAGGAATACCAGAATCAGCAAGCATTGTTCTATCATCTTCTTTAAGAGTTCGATTTCTTCTCTCAACTACACCATTTTGCTGAGGAGTTCTTGATGCTGAGAGCTCATGCTTGATCCTAGATTTTCTAAAAATTGTGAACGATTTTGATTTGATGAATTTAGTCCCTCGATCGAATCTTATTCTGTCAATACCAACTGATTTTTCATTTAATAATCTTTTGAAGAGTTTAATCAGTTGTGCAGTAGTTTGGTCTATTGATTTTAAGAAGATAACCCGAGTAAATCTTGAAAAATCATCCACAATTACCAAGGTATATTTCATTCCGCCTAAATTCACTACTGGTATTGGACCAAAAAGATCCCAATGCAGCAATTCTAAGCAACTGGAGGAAGATTTACTACCCTTGTTTTTAAATGAAGATCTTACTTGCTTACCAAATTGACGTGCCGAACAAATTTTATCTTTTGAAAATTCGATCTTAGGCAGACCAATTACAAGATCATGGTTACTCAGATAAGCAATAGACTTAAAATTTAAGTGGTTCAACCTTTTATGCAACAACGAGTTTTTAGAATATATTGAAGCTATAAAACTGTAGAGCCCAAATTCAATAACGTAAAACCATTGCATTTATTTAAGTTTAAATTATTTTTAGCGATGCAGGATTTATTAAATTGCAATATTTTTAATTATTTATGTTTATGATATGCACGTTAAAAGATTCACTCGAGTTTCATGTTTCAGGCGATTATTCTACGCGGGATCGAGGATAAGAGACCGACGACGATTTTTGACGATTTTAAAATGTGGTATTTTATTTTAAGTTAGGATTGGGGTATTTTAAATGATTTATTTAGTTTTTTTAGCATGTTAAAGCCTAACTCAATTATTTAGTGATTTTAGGATTTTAAAACTTTTAAAGTTTAGCAAGTGTGCATTTCATTTTAAATTAAGAGATTTTATTAAGTTAAAAGTGGGTTAGAATTTTTAATTGTTTTTTAATTATTAATTAAGAACAATTTATCCCCTAATTATTAAAAACTCACGCACACACACTTCTTCACACACACCTACACGTTAACACACACACACTTCATTCCATCTCATTTCAGATTTTTGAGAGCAAAATAAAACCTAGGGTTCTTACTGCAAGAGCAGCAGCCCCTCCTCTGAATATTTTCCAGTAAGTTTTCGTGAGTTTTCTTCAAGATATCGAGCCACAAATCGTTCCGGATCAACCTCGCATCTTTCTCGCTTCGGTATCGTCGGTTCGGTAATTTTAAATATCAAAAGGCACGTATATTCTATTATTCATGCATCGATCTCGTCATATTATATGTTGTCATGATTATTATGCGTAAAAATCCATGTATGATGTACAAAGTTTGAGCAGAAATTTTTTGGATCGATTTTTGAAACGTTTTTGGATCTAAAACTCGAAATTTGCTGTCATTTTAATTACTGTGACTTTTCGGTCGATTTTATAGAAAACCTTTCAACATAAAAAACATAGAAATTTTTGATACCTTCGATTTGACAGTAAATTCGAAATATTTGGAAAACAAATGAGTGCGTTGTGATCATTTTTGTGGGACTGCTGAAACTGCGTTTTTCTGAAAAATGCGTTCTTGATGTGTTATTGAAGCTTTATTGTTGTAGGCTTTGTTGGGGATCGACGGGTGTTCGCTGCTGTGTTTAAGTATGTTGAGTATGATGTTGGGATGGTTTTTGGTGTGTCGGTTCGCATCGATAGGCGCTTGTCTGCATTAGAAGTCGTAGGATGCGTTTTGGTGTCAAATGTCGTGTTCACGGATTGGGTTGCGTTGTTTGTGATGCGTAGTTGTTTTGGGGTGTTTGTTTGAGTTTGAATCAGTGCCTTAGCATCCTAAGATTGGTTTTGAAGTGTTGGTTCAAGGTCCTTATGGTCGAGTAAGTAGGATTAAGTCACAAGTGTAGGGAATTCCGTTTGTTCACAATTCCAGCACCTACACGGACTCGAAGCCGGACCCTTACACGAGGTCCGTGCCCTTTTTCCTTCGAAATGTTAATTTCCAGCACCTACCCGGACCCTTACACGGGGTCCGTGTACCCCTTAAAAAAATTTTAATTTTTTTTAGGGATTGTTTTGGGGTTTGATGTAATGATTTTGTACATTGATTAAACGAGGTCAAGTCCCGAGATATTTAGAACATCATAAGGAAATTAGTCATTTTTGGTATGAGCATGACTAATACTTCTAAGCTATGAAAGATAAGTGTTTGAACTCATGTTAGTATGTGCAGCAGTGGCCCCAAGCGAGATCCAACGAATCCCTCAACGCCAAGTAAGTTTGTTCGACGTCCAAAAGAAAATATTTTTAAGTTTTTGAGGTTTGCTAAATGTCTTGTGACCAAATTATGAACGGTTTTGGAAGTCGGTGAACGTGGACGAGGAACTCTCCACCCCCGTAAAGCATGACCGAGTTTAGATCAGGATTGGAAAGCAGTAAAGCATGACCATGGACCAATCCACCCGGTAAAGCATGACCGGGGATCTCATGTATGTGGCAGTGGATTTTTTCTATCAGCCCACTACTGTGGCTTAGTCTGATCAGACATATTTATGTATGGGTCACTTGCTTTGAAACATATCTCTATGCAAAATGATGAATTTTATGTATGTTCAAGTATGTATGAAGCAAGCATGTTTATGAAAAGTTTTATGATGATGGCACGTCTACGTTTATTCTATTATGTTCAAGTTTCAAGTATGTACGTTTTACTTTAAGATGCATGTGGTTTTATTATGTAGTACTTGCTATCTCCAGTTTATACATGTTGAGTCTTTAGACTCACCAGACTTGATCGATGCAGGTGAGGATGACTTTGAGGAGACGAGGGGTGGGTACCAATGACCTGGCTTGGACTGCGCAGGAGGCTCAACCCGAGCAACACCAATGTTTTTATGAATACTTTTATACATGTTGTTTCAAATACTCTGATATTCATGAAGTGGTTTATGTTGTTTAAACAAGTATTTTTAGCAAACATTATTTGTGATATTTTGTTGCAAATATTTTGGATGAACTGTTTAGTGTTATCGCAATTTGAAGATTGATTTTTTATTTAAGAACATTTTTATTTTTCCACAAATTTTAAAGTTGTTCAAAATACGGTACGTTACAGTTGGTGTCAAAGCGGTGTTCTTGTAAAGAGTTATGCCTACTGCCAGTTGCGAGAAGCTCATGAAGTCACATCTCAAGTCTATAACTTTTAAAGTTTTAAATTCATTCATGTAATATGTATCCAGTCATGATTTCAGCATGTGCATGTTTGAGTTCAATTTACGTGCATCTTATGATATTAGTATTATGTTCGTGCATGTTGGGTTTACGTGTTGGGTAAATGTTGGAACATTATGCCTCACAGACGTAGGATTGTGCGTGAAGCAGGCGATGAGAATAGGGAAGCCCAGGATGGGGAGAGGGTCACTCCTCCTCGTCCACCCCCAGATATGCAGGCCCAGATATTTGCAGGAATGACTCAGTTCTTCGCACAGTTTGATGGGAACCAAGCTACCGTGGATACAGGGGCGAAGCCCAGACCTGAGGCAGTTTACGAGAGGTTTAGGAAGATGGATCCGAAGGAGTTCTCGGGGACTACTGACCCGATGATAGCAGAAGGATGGATTAAGTCCATTGAGATAATCTTTGCTTTTATGGAGCTGTAGGATGCAGACAGAGTTAGATGTGCCACCTTCTTGTTGACTGGAGACTGGTAGGCTTTGGTGGGAAAGTGCGTCAGTGTCAGTGAACTTACAAACACTGACGTGAAATGTGTTCAAGGAGGTTTTCTACTCCAAGTACTTCACTGAAGAAGTACGCTCCTGCCTGACCAGGGAGTTCATGTCGCTGCGACAGGGAGACAGAAGCGTGGAAGACTTCTTCAGAAACTTTGAGAGGGGGTGTCACTTTGTGCCCCTGATTGTAAATGATGCCCGGGAGAAGCTGAGGCATTTTATGGATGGTTTGCGGCCAATCTTGCGCCGTGATGTTCGAGTTGCTGGTCCTATGACTTATGCAGTTGCCGTGTCGAGAGCTTTGGCGGAAGAGCAAGACCAGAGGACATTGAGGTCGATAGGCAGGGCAAGAGGCCCTATCAGGCACCTCAACAGCAGCAGCAGCAGCAGCGAACCCAGTTTAAGATTCCTTTCCAGGGGTAGCAGCGGAAAAGGCCATTTCAGGGACCGCCGAAAGGCAAGGGTCCTATTCTCCAACAGAAGGCTCCTCAGAGACCCGGTGAATATCCAGTGTGCCTGAAGTGCAACCGCCAGCATCCAGGACAGTATTTATTTGGATCAGGCAAATGCTTCAAGTGCGGATCCAGCGATCATATGTTGAAGGACTGCACACATTGGAGACAGCAGATCAAGGGTAGAGTGTTCGCCATTCAGGCCGAGGAGGTGAACCCAGACACGACCCTGCTGACTGGTAACTAATTTAATTCAGCACAGTATTAAATTTTTTTATGCATGTTTCGATTTTTATATGGGATTATTAGTGTGCTAATTAGTAATTTTGGTGATTGGGTGTAGAGATTTCTACAATACTTGAGGTTAATATTAGAATTTTGGGATATAAGTTTTGTGTTGTACCAACGTCTCTCAGGAAATATTTTCATTAAGAGGTAGCCACGAAGGCCTTGATAGATTCAGAGGCCACTCACTCTTTTATTTTGGAGATGTTCGGTAGTCACCTGGACGTCAAGTCTACTGGACTCGACGTGAGCTATTCAGTGTCCCATCAGGGGAAGATTTATCAGCTACTAGTGTGTTTAGAGATATCGATCTTGAATTGTAGGGCCACCTTGTGTATGCCGACTTGATTGTGTTGTCGATGCCAGAATTTGATATTATTTTGGGAATGGACTGGCTGACGAAGAATAGAGTTCTTGTTAACTTCCATAAAAGGTTAGTGTTGGTAAGATCGTTGGGCATGGAGCAGTTTTTCTTCGAACCAGATAGATGGAGAAGTTTCCCTCGCATGATCTCTTGCATGCAGGTGCGGAGACTCATTCACAAGGGGTGTCAGGCATTTTTGGCCAGCATTATTTCTGCAACTGACGTAACCCACTCCGTCTATATCTTACGTACCAGTAGTCAGAGACTTTCTTGACATTTTTCTTGATGATGTCACCGGCCTTCCACCAGAGAGAGAGGTGGAGTTCGTCATTGATCTTATGTCAGGCACCGTGTCAATCTCGAAGGCACCATACCGTTTAACTCCAGCTGAGATGTTAGAACTCAAACAAAAGATTCAAGAGCTCCTAGATAAAGAGTTCATCCGCCCTAGTTTCTCACCATGGGGCGCACCAGTGCTCTTTGTAAAGAAGAAAGATGGGAACATGAGATTGTATATCGATTACTGAGAACTGAACAAGGTAACGATAAAAAATAAATACCCATTAGCAAGGATCAAGGGTTTGTTTGATCAGTTGCAGTGAGTTACAGTGTTCTCTAAGATAGATCTACGATCAAGGTATCATCAGCTGAAGGTAAAAGATGCAGATGTTCATAAGACAACCTTCAGGACCAGATATGGGCATTACGAGTTCTTAGTAATGCCATTCGGACTGACTAATGCTCCAGCTATAATTATGGATCTCATGAACCGAGTATCTTAGCCCTACCTAGATCAGCTCATCATAGTGTTCATCGACAACATTCTCATTTACTCGAAGAGCCGTGAGGAGCATAGTCAGCACTTGGGTACAGTTTTGCAGGTCTTGCAGAGTCGTAAATTGTTTGCAAAATTTAGTAAGTGTGAATTCTGGTTGGAGAATGTAGCGTTTTTGGGTCATATAATATCTAGCAGTGGTGTCGAGGTGGACCCAGCCAAAGTGGCAGCAATTAAGGAATGGGTTGAGCCGAAGAATGCGTCAGAAATCCGCAGTTTCCTAGGCCTAGCAGGCTACTACAGAAAATTTATTCAGGGATTTTCTTCGATAGCGGTGCCACTCACTTCATTGACCAAGAAGAATGCTAAATTCGTATGGAGTGATGAATGTCAGAAGAGCTTCGATACTTTGAAGCAAGCTCTTATATCAGCGCTAGTGTTATCCATGCCAGCAGGGCAAGGCAATTTTGTGCTTTACACAGATGCATCTAAGCTCGGGTTAGGCGCAGTTTTGATGCAGCTTGGTCGAGGTATAGCTTATGCCTCCAGACAGTTGAAGGTGCATGAGAAGAACTACTCGACTCATGATCTTCAGTTAGCTGCCGTAGTCTTTGCGTTGAAGATATGGATACATTATTTATACGGCGAGAAATGCTATTTATTTACTGATCACAAGAGTCTCAAGTATTTCTTAACGCAGAAAGAACTGAATATGAGACAAAGACGATGGTTAGAGTTAGTGAAAGACAAAGATTGTTAAATTAGCTACCATCCGGGGAAAGCTAATGTTGTGGCAAATGCTTTGAGCAGAAAAGTTACAGTCTTAGCACAGCTGTTAGTACACAGATCTCTTCAGTCAGAGATTCAGAGATTCGGGTTAGTGGTTTATCCTAAGGGCAGAGCTCCTAATGTTAATTCGATCAGAGAAGATATCTTGTCAGAGGCACATGCATCTTTGTATTCCATCCATCCAGGAGGTACCAAGATGTACAAGGATTTGCAGATTCTGTATTGGTGGCCAGGTATGAAGCGAGACATCCGTCGATTTGTGTCTGAATGCCTCACTTGTCAGAAATTGAAGGCAGAACATCAGAGGCTAGCAGGAATGCTTAAGCCGCTCCCTATCCCCGAGTGGAAATGAGAGAATATCACCATGGAATTCGTTACTGGTTTGCCGAGGTCAGTCAGAGGATCCAATGCCATTTGGGTTACAGTTTTGCAGGTCTTGCAGAGTCGTAAATTGTTTGCAAAATTTAGTAAGTGTGAATTCTGGTTGGAGAAGGTAGCGTTTTTGGGTCATATAATATCTAGCAGTGGTGTCGAGGTGGACCCAGCCAAAGTGGCAACAATTAAGGAATGGGTTGAGCCGAAGAATGCGTCAGAAATCCGCAGTTTTCTAGGCCTAGCAGGTTACTACAGAAAATTTATTCAGGGATTTTCTTCGATAGCGGTGCCACTCACTTCATTGACCAAGAAGAATGCTAAATTCGTATGGAGTGATGAATGTCAGAAGAGCTTCGATACTTTGAAGCAAGCTCTTATATCAGCGCTAGTGTTATCCATGCCAGCTGGGCAAGGCAATTTTGTGCTTTACACAGATGCATCTAAGCTCGGGTTAGGCGCAGTTTTGATGCAGCTTGGTCGAGGTATAGCTTATGCCTCCAGACAGTTGAAGGTGCATGAGAAGAACTACCCGACTCATGATCTTCAGTTAGCTGCCGTAGTCTTTGCGTTGAAGATATGGATACATTATTTATACGGCGAGAAATGCTATATATTTACTGATCACAAGAGTTTCAAGTATTTCTTAACGCAGAAAGAACTGAATATGAGACAAAGACGGTGGTTAGAGTTAGTGAAAGACAAAGATTGTTAAATTAGCTACCATCCGGGGAAAGCTAATGTTGTGGCAAATGCTTTGAGCAGAAAAGTTGCAGTTTTAGCACAGTTGTTAGTACACAGATCTCTTAAGTCAGAGATTCAGAGATTCGGGTTAGTGGTTTATCCTAAGGGCAGAGCTCCTAATGTTAATTCAATCAGAGAAGATATCTTGTCAGAGGCACATGCATCTTTGTATTCCATCCATCCAGGAGGTACCAAGATGTACAAGGATTTGCAGATTCTGTATTGGTGGCCAGGTATGAAGCGAGACATCCGTCGATTTGTGTCTGAATGCCTCACTTGTCAGAAATTGAAGGCAGAACATCAGAGGCTAGCAGGAATGCTTAAGCCGCTCCCTATCCCCGAGTGGAAATGAGAGAATATCACCATGGAATTCGTTACTGGTTTGCCGAGGTCAGTCAGAGGATCCAATGCCATTTGGGTTATAGTGGATCGACTCACTAAGTCAGGGAACTTCTTGCCAGTGAAGACAACTTTCTCCATGACACAGCATGCAGAGCTTTATATCAGGGAGATAGTCCGATTGCACAGAATCCCAGTTTCTATTGTGTCCAACAGAGACCCGAGATTTACATTGTCCTTTTGGAAGAGTTTGCATGCAGCAATGGGGACAAAGTTGTTATTCAGTACAGCATTTCACCCCCAGACAGATGGCCAGTCTGAGCATGTGATCCAGATTTTGGAGGATTTATTGAGAGCTTGTGTGATCGATTTCCATGAGAATTGGGAATCAAAGCTACCTCTAGTGGAGTTTATCTACAACAACAATTTTCAATCATCTATAGGTATGACTCCTTACGAGGCACTATACGGGAGGAAGTGCAGATCACCGATTCATTGGAATGAAGTCAGTGAGAGATCAGAACTTGGTCCAGAGATTGTTCAGCAGACTACAGACGTGGTGGTCAAGATCCGAGACAGGATGAAGACCGTCCAGAGTCGTCAAAAGAGTTATGCTGACAAGAGGAGAAGGTATCTTGAGTTTGCCGTAGGTGATCACGTTTTCGTAAAGATAGCACCTATGAAGGGTCTTATGAGATTTGGGAAAAGAGGCAAGCTTAGTCCGAGGTTTATTGGACCATTCGAAATTCTTGACAGAGTTGGGACACTAGCTTATCGTGTTGCCCTACCGCCAAATCTGGCCAGTGTACACAATGTGTTCCACGTCTCGATGCTGAGGAAGTACCTAGCAAATCCTTCGCATGTTTTGAGCTTTGAGCCATTGTAGTTGGATCCAGATCTGTCGTATGAGGAAAGACCTGTTCAAATCCTAGACAAACAAGAGCGGAGACTTTGGAAAAAAGTAACTAAGCTGGTCCAAGTCCGGTGGCTGAATCAATCAGTGGAGGAAGCCACTTGGGAGACCGAGGCTGAGATGAGGAATTTCTACCCAGAACTGTTTGGTAAGACTTAATTTCGAGGACGAAATTTATTCAAGTGAGGGAGCAATTGTAAAGCCCAAATTCAATACACGTAAAACCCATGTATTTATTTAAATTTTTTTATATAAGTTTAAATTATTTTTAGCGATGCATGATTTATTCAATTGAAATATTTTAAATTATTTATGTTTATGAGATGCACGTTAAAAGATTCTCTCGAGTTTCATGTTTCAGGCGATTATTCGATACGGGATCGAGGAAAAGAGACCGACGACGATTTTTGGCGATTTTAAAATGTGGTATTTTATTTTAAGTTAGGATTGGGGCATTTTAAATGATTTATTTAGTTTTTTAGCATGTTAAAGCCTGACTCAATTATTTAATGATTTTAGGATTTTAAAACTTTTAAAGTTTAGCAAGTGTGCATTTCATTTTAAATTAAGGGATTTTATTAAGTTAAAACTGGGTTAGAATTTTTAATTGTTTTCTAATTATTAATTAAGCACAATTTATCACCTAATTATTAAAAACTCACGCACACACACTTCTTCACACACACACACACTCTTCATTCCATCTTATTTCAGATTTTTGAGAGCAAAATAAAACCTAGGGTTCTTAGTGCAAGAGCAGCCGCCTCTCCTCTGAATATTTTCCAGCAAGTTTTCGTGATTTTTCTTCAAGAAATCGAACCACAAATCGTTCTGGATCAACCTCGTATCTTTCCCGCTTCGGTATCGTCGGTTGGGTAATTTTAAATATCAAAAGGCACGTATATTCTATTAGTCCTGCGTCGATTTTGTCATATTATGTGTTGTAATTGTTATTATGCGTAAAAATCCATGTATGATGTACAAAGTTTGAGTAGAAATATTTTGGATTTATTTTTGAAACGTTTTTGGATCTAAAACTCAAAATGTGCTGTCATTTTAATTACTGCTACTTTTTGATCGATTTTCTGGAACAACTTTCAACATATAAAACGTAGAACTTTTTGATATCTTCGATTTGACAGTGGATTCGAAATATTTGGATAATAAATGACTGAGTTATGATTGTTTTCGTGGGACTGCTCAAACTGTTTTTTTATGAAAAAAATGTTTTTAATGTGTTCTTGAAGTTTTATTGTTGCAGGCTTTGTTAGGGATCGACGGGTGTTCGCTGCTGCGTTTAAATATGTTGAGTATGATGTTGGGATGGTTTTTGGTGTGTCGGTTCGCATGGATAGGCGCTTGTCTGCATTAGAAGTCGTAGGATGCGTTTTGGTGTCAAATGTCGTGTTCACGGATTGAGTTGCGTTGTTTGTGATGCGTAGTTGTTTTGGGGTGTTTGTTTGAGTTTGAATCAGTGTCTTAGCATCCTAGGATGGGTCTTGAGGTATTGGTTCAAGGTCCTTATGATCGAGTGAGTAGGATTAAGTCACAAGTGTAGGGAATTCCGTTTGTTCACAATCCAGCACCTACACGGACCCGAAGCCGGACCCTTACACCGGGTCCGTGCCCTTTTTCCTTCGAAATGTAAATTTCCAGTACCTACCCGGACCCTTACACGGGGTCCGCGTACCCCTTTAAAAAAAATTTAATTTTTTTAGGGATTGTTTTGGGGTTTGATGTAATGATTTTGTACGGTGATTAAAAGAGGTCAAGTCCCGAGGTATTTAGAACGTCATAAGAAAATTTGTCATTTTGGGTGTGAGCATGAATAATATGTTTAAGCTATGAAAGATAAGTGTTTGAACTCATGTTAGTATGTGCAGCAGTGGCCCCAAGCGAGATCCAACGAATTCCTCAACGCCAAGTAAGTTTGTTCGACGTCCAAAAGAAAATATTTTTAAGTTTTTGAGGTTTGCTAAATGTCTTGTGACCAAATTATGAACGGTTTTGGAAGTCGGTGAACGTGGACGAGGAACTCTCCACCCCCGTAAAGCATGACCGAGTTTAGATCAGGATTGGAAAGCAGTAAAGCATGACCATGGACCAATCCACCCGGTAAAGCATGACTGGGGATCTCATGTATGTGGCAGTGGATTTTCCCTGTCAGCCCAGTATTGTGGCTTAGTCTGATCAGGCACATTATGTATGGGTCACTTTCTTTTAAACATATCTCTACGCAAAATGATGAAGTTTATGTATGTCCAATTATGTATGAAGCAAGCATGTTTATGAAAAATTTTATGATGATGACACGTCTACGTTTATGCTATTATGTTCAAGTTTCAAGTATTTATGTTTTACTTTAAAGATGCATGTGGTTTTAATATGTAGTACTTGCTATCTCCAGTTTATAAATGTTGAGTCTTTAGACTCACTAGACTTGATCGATGCAGGTGAGGATGACTTTGAGGAGACGAGGGGTGGGTACCAATGACCTAGCTTGGACTGCGCAGGAGGCTAAACCCGAGGACTGCCCATGTTTTTATGAATACTTTTATACATGTTGTTTAAAATACTCTGATGTTCATGAAGTGGTTTATGTTGTTTAAACAAGTATTTTTAGCAAACATTATTTGTGATATTTTGTTGCAAATATTTTGGATGAACAGTTTAGTGTTATCGCAATTTGAAGATTGATTTCTTATTTAAGAAAATTTTTATTTTTCTGCAAATTTTAAAGTTGTTCAAAATACGGTACGTTACAAAAACAAACTGGTGCATTAGGTTGATCAGTTCAACTTACTTTGTACGTATTCCTACAACGATTGCCAGTTAAAATGATCTCATCAGTTGAGTTTCTAACTGTACAAGTGTGTCTGTTGAACTGAACTTAGAAATGCTTGTCGTATAACTGACTAATTTTAATCAAGTAATACTTCAAGTTCTGAACTAATAAAACATCTTTAATGATAAAGTTATCATGGATAAACTTACCTTTACTCACAGTTCTACCTTTGGAGTTGTCACCAAAACTAATGTTTGGACCCGTGTATTTGATCAGTTGGGATAGAAAATTTGCATTCCCTGTCATATGTCGCGAGCAACCACTTTCCAGATACCAGATTGATTCTTTGGCTGATGTAACTGTCACCTGCAATCACACACAATGAATAATTTTGGTACCCATATCTTTTTGGGTCCTAAATTGATTAGTCCTTTAGGAACCCAGACTTGGATCAGTCTAATTGACTTTCCAGTTGTTGTGTTCCAAATTATTTTTCCCGTCTTGTGTGTGATTGGTGTGTTGTGTGCAAATGAAACAGTATGTGCTTTAGTCTTGTTCAACTGGTTGTTCAGTCTATATCTTTTCTGAACTGGTTTACTGTTATAGTAATTGGAATAGCCATTAGGAGAGTTCCGATATTTATAACTGAAACTTTTAGGTGTCCAGCTTGGCGAATCAGTTGAACTCTTAGGGCTATGACCAATTCCATACCTTTTAACCATGTTCTTATTTCCAATAGGCTGCTCAACTGGTCTACTTGATTCAGGTTATTCTTGTACCACAACTGATTTGACAAAGTAAATATATTTCCCTTTGCATATTTTCAGTTCTGGCTTTGTATCACTGGTAGAAATTTCATCTTGGTTGATAAAGTCTAAACCAATTTTATCAGTAACTGATTTTTGCATATCATGCATTTCAACTGGTGCAACTGATGATTTATTTCATGCCTGAATAAGCTTAGTTTGCTTTAAAATCTCAAGCGTTAACTACTGAATCATATAATGATTATTGCTTCTTTCGGCATTCAGCTCACCAATCTCCTGTTTAAGACACAACATTTCAACTGATTCATCAGTTTCCGTTTTATTGTCTTTGGGATCACTTTGCTTTGCTTTGGCTTTCTCAAATGATTGAGCAAGCTTGTGATATTCATTGACCATGTCATGTAATGTAGAAATAAGTTCGTCTCGTGTAAATTCAGTTGAACTGTAATCGAATACCTGTTCATTAGTTGATTTCAGTTCTGTGTCATTAGCCATTAGACATTTGATCACTTCTTCTTCATCACTGAAGCTGCACGAGCTCTAAGATTATGATTCATCGCTGTCAATTTCTTCCCATTTTGGATTTACTTTCCACGGCTAGAAGAATTTCGTGTTTCTTTTTGAATGATTTCTTATCATCCTTGGCTCTTCTCCTGTGCTCAAATGATTTCTTTCTCTTTTCAGCTGAGCATCAGCAGTGTCCAGTTTTGCCAAAGTTGTAGCAAGCACTTGGTTCTTCCTTGGCGTTATTCTTATGATATTTTCTTTGGAAAGAACCTTGATTTCTTCTCATGAGTCTTCCAAATTTTTTGGCAAATAATGATATTGCATCATTATTTAACTGATCAGCAGTTTTCTCAACTGAACCAGTTGGTTCCAGTTTGACAGCACTAAGAGCAGTTGTGGCTGCTGGTGTAGAAGGTTTTCCTTCTCTTAATTGCAACTTGAACTCATAGGCTTTTAGATCAGCAAATAAATCGTGTAATTCGACCTTATTCAGGTTCTTTGATTCTCTCATGGCCATGGTATTAACATCCCACTCTTTGGGAAGACCTCATACCACTTTCAGAGCGATTTCTTTGTTTAAATACACTTTTCCAAGTGCATTCAATTCGTTTATGATGCTGCTGACTCTCTCATATTATTCGTTCACCGATTCTCTAGTCTTCATTTTGATATTAACAAACTTCTGAATAGCAACTAAGAGTTTATTTTCGGTTTGCACATTGCCTTCACTGAGCTGAATTAACTTCTCCCAGATTTCTTTTGCAGTCTTGCACATCTTTATCTTGCTGAAAGTAATTTTATCCAGCGTTTTGTATAAGATATCTTTAGACACATTATCCAAATTGGCTTTTCTCTTGTCTTCTGCAGTCCATTCTTCTCTGGGCTTTTCAATACGATGTGTTGCGCCATCAGTTATGACAAAAACAATTTTTGCTTTCAGTATTTTCATGGATCCGTCAGTGATAACGTACCACATATCATCATCTTGTGCAGCTAGATAAGCCTGCATTCTAATCTTCCAATCATCAAATTCTTCTCTGGTGAACATTGGAATTTTGTTGAAGGAAGACATGGTAATAAATTTTGTAGGTAGGAATATTCAGGAACAAGATTAAACTGCTCTGATACCACTTGATAGGATCGATTGGGAGTGAAGAAGTGTTTAGAAGGGGGGGTTGAATAAACACTTAACAATTTTCACAACTTCTTCGAAAAATGAATCGGTTTAGTGAAGAACTGAATTCAAAAATCTTGTTCGTCGATATCAATCAGTTAACTAATGAAAGTGTGGTAGTAAACTGACTGACATATAGAAGAAAACTGAAATTAGGAACGCAATATTTGTGGATGTTCGGAGATTTCAAACACTCCTACGTCACCCTTTCTATCTCGAAGATAGGAATTTTACTAAAAGACTTTGATCTATACACCGATTTGTACAAACACACTTCAGTTGTGGACTTAACAATGTCAAACTAAAAATCTTAGTTTCAATACAGTTTATTAGTACTCAACTGATAGGTGTTTACTTAGCACAACTGATCTCTAAAAGATCAAATAATACATTATAGAATGTTTGTGCTTTTGAAGCTCGAAGTATAGCCTTGAATGCTATGGATATGAATATTAAGCATGAGATTTTGAGATTTAGAACTGAAAGAGTAAGCACAGAGTTTGCTTGATAACTGATTGATTGATTTCTGGATTCTGGATAACAATCGCGGATACTTGCTCAGCTGATCTTCTCGGCTATTTATAGGCTTTGCTTCCAACGGTAACAATAAATCCATTTGAATCTTTATATCCGTTGTATAGTCACGTCAATATTCTTCTGACAATTTTACACTGTAGCTTTTCTGATAAGCGGAGTTCCCACTATGCGTTGCAGTATGCTCTTGTACAATTGTCAGTTGATAGCTACGTTCTTCAACTGATGACATGTCAAACTGATTTACCAGTTGACAAAGCCGATTGGATTAGCTTATTGTTCTCAACTGATTGTAGTTAGACTGATCATCCAGTTGACTACAAAGTTCATTTAGCTTGATTCAGTTGCCTTAACAATCGCAGAAATCTTCAGTCCGGAAAACTATCAGTTTACGATTTGTTTACGTTCAGTTACACTCAGTTTTCTTGATAGTTGTTCATCCTTTTCACGTTCAATTTGTCAAATTCCGAAATTAAGTTTCCAACAAAACCCGTTCGATCCCGTCGTAATCCCCAATAATACATGGAACTTTGGAATCATCACCTTGTATCTTTGTCTAAGTTCACAACAATCATATCACCGTTGATCCAAAAGACCAAAAAAAATTATAAAATCATATATATACGGAAAAAAGAAAATTATTAGAAAAAGAAACTATCTATATATATATATATATATATATATCATCAGCATCATCATCATGAAAGAGGAAAGAAGGAAATTATTAGAAAAAGAAACTATATCCAATATTAAATAATATATTTTTCCAATTTATTATTATGATCCAGGAAATTATTAGAAAAGAAACTATATCCAACATCCGATAATATATTTTTCCAATTTATTATTATGATCCACAATTAATTTCTGCGTGTATTTTTTCAATGGTGCCAGTTTTATTCCCATTTTTGGTTTTATATATCCCAAGCTGTAACCATGATAATTGGTACATGAAAATATCATGTTTCCTTCCTGTCAATTATTGTGTTCATATTATCTCATGAGTAAACGAAATCCATTCAATAGAAAGTGACAAAACACCACCCCACGTTTTAAATTCATCTCCAATTATTAAATAAGTAATAATTTTTCATTAAAACAATTCACATTTGCTTTCTCTTTGTTGTTAACTATATATCTCAACTGAAAATAATTTAAGGTTAAGGAAAAATCATAAATTGTTCCGATCCATTACGTTCCTGTCTTTACAATTTTAGTCGTCTAGGTTATCAATTTCAAATTGTAATATGTTATAATTGCATTTTTACAATTTCAGTCTTTTTCCTACCTGGTATTGATGTGATGCTGATGTACATAGTTAACATAAGTACTTTCATTTAAAAATGACTAAAATCCAATTCTCTTACTCTAATGGACCAAAATCGCAAACACAACAGAGAAAAGTAGTTTCCCCCTCAATTTAACCTTTCCATAACCAATGTTGATCCTTCATTTATTTTTTTAAATTACATTATTGCTACAGTAAATATTCCTGCTATTGTTATTTTCCTCGAAGCAACATTTATTATATACTGAAATTGCAAATCACCTTTGGTCCAAAAAAGAACAGGATATCAAAGATTATAACATCTTGTGTAAATACTTATTGTATTGATTATACGCTATACAATAAAACAATCGATCTAATAATATCTGGATTACCATTAATCAAACAAAATAAATATCATATAAAAAAATTTATTTTATACATCTCAATACTTCTTATGGAAAGATTGAGAGCTTCGTATGAAAGTATACAACAATCGAAGGAGGACAAAATTGTCCCTTTATACTACAAAACATAAAAACGGATGGCATTAAATCAATTATCAAGTGTGAAAATCACTCGTATGTGTATTTTGATTTTTACACGTTGAATGGCGTTAATTGCTATTTTGGAATCTCGAACCAATTCAAACTAAATAACATAGTGATACCCTGGAAAGGCTGGGTTATCCTTGGACTCGAGCAAAAAAAGGACCAAAGCAAGACCAGATTTCACGTTACTTCGGGAAACTAAGTAGAGCCCAGGTAGAAGTTAATCGGGGTTCAAGTCACCTGACATGGGTTATTTCGTCCGACAAGGGATCATCTTCCTTGACCTGGGTATATCTCGCCTGACCAGGTCTAAGGTCAACCGATCAGGGTCATCTCGCCCGACAAGATTTCATCTCCCTCGACTATGGTTCATCTCCCACGACCAGGGTCATCTCGATCGATCAGGGTTCAGGTCATCTGAGAAGGGTTAATCTTCCCCGACCAGGGTACAGGTCACCCGATTTGGGTTCATCTCGCCCGACCAAGTTTCATCTCACTTAATCACCAGCAAAGATCTTTCTAGATCGGGTTCCTTCCCGCATGTGCCGATTGAAAGAAGATGGTTCCACCAGTATGGGTCACCATTCCTCGAAATCATTAGCTTGACAATCATTGCCATGACAAAACCAGAACAATATGGGTCGCCGTGCCTACTGACAAAGGATAGGGTAGGGGCAATTTTCTAATAAGGAATTATGTCCAAGAACTATAATCAAGGTCATCTTCTCCTCTATAAATATCCAGGTTTTCTCATTCATTTGAGACATGAAATATTGCATTAAATAAATTATCTATCTATTTAGTGAACCATGTACTGACTTGAGAGTCAGAGTGACTATACCAAAATCGCTTCTGACGCCCGACTAACATTTTTTTCTTGAGCGTGTGCAGATCGTCTGGCTGGAGCTCACTCCACCAGGCCAGGCCAGGCCAGGCACATCTCACCAGGCCAGACTAGGACACCGGGCTCATCTCATTAGGCCAGGTCTTCCAAGCGCATCTCACAAGGTCAGACCACTCGGGTTCATCCCATGAAGTCATGCCAAGCCAGACAAGAAACCCAAGCTCATCTCATCAAGCCAGGCCAGGACACCTAAGCTCATCACAACATGCCAGGCCCATCCTACTAAGCCAATCCGCCCAGGCTCGTCCCATCAGGTCAGGCTAGGGTTATCTGATCAAGTCAAAAATCTCTACATGGAAAGTACACACTCTGTTCGGTAGATTGCTCACTTAACTCACCTATTCCAACCGGACATCATCACACAACAAACTAAAATACACTGGAAATAAATGCCATGTACGCGGAAATTCACTTTAAACATATTATTTTAATTATCATACCCACGATATTACTCCTGAATATATAAAAGTTATGGGAGTCTCGAAAGGATATGAATACTATTTTGATTTTAAAATTGATGGTTTAAAATATATAAGGATGGAGGTTGGAATTCTCACTAGAAGAAAAACGCTAGGGTGAAAACTGATGTTGTAGCCACTGTTGTTAAAAACCCGGTCAACGACAACGGATAAAAACCGTTGTCTTGGATAACAAAGACAACGATTTTGCAACATTTAAAAGGTTGTGTTATTTGAGCTACTACAATAATTATACAACAAATTAAAAACGTTGTTTTTTCCAAGTTACAACAACATTTTAACAATGGATAAAAAACGTTGTTGTTTTTGGTTTACAATAACATTTACGCAACGAATAAAAACAGTTGTTATAAGTAGAAGACAAAATTTTAAGAACTGGTAAAAACCGATGTCTTTAACCTTGTTTACAAATCAATTTTGTATCATTTTATATAACCTTTGTCGTTAATTTTTGAAAAACCGTCGTCATTCAGATTTTATATACAATGAACTATTTAATTAATAATTTTATAAAAACACCAATTAAAAATTCTTGAAATTACAACTAATAAAAACTAAGACATATAATCATCCTTAAACAATTAAACCCGAAAGTAAAACAAAAATGATGTCCACATAAATGTGCCATAATCCAGAATATTTTGATCTAAAAATGTCTACAACACCAAAAACTCTAGTTACAACTGGACGTGCATTTTTTTTAGCTTTCTTTCTTAGTCAATAAAAGTTGCCAAGTGTTTTTCGTTTCGAACATATTCTGCTTTGCAAAACAAAAACCATGGTTATATTTTTTCGAATGTTTAGTTGAGCAAAAAAAAACAAAAACACCAAAATGACCATGCATCAAAGCTACGATAGAGAGAGAATTGAAAATTACTTGAACAGAATCAAGAAGTATTAGTAAAATCAATTCCAAAATCTTACCACCGTTAACATCAATTTAACTGTTCCATAATTTTCATTCGTTTAGAGGAAAGGAAACTGGTATTGGTAATTCTAAACTCAAGAATACCGCTATATACTCAAGAACCGTCTGGACACTACCAACAACTTTTTAGACGAGCTTGTCACACGAGATTTTCTCAGTATGTTTTAACTTATTAACGTGAATTGCAGGCTATTGCATTAGTACGGGAGTTTGATTATTGTGTTAGTTAAGATATTTATTCAATGTGTACCGAAACAATCACCTGCATATTTCTACGTCATGATCAAAAAGTAACGAAGAAAAAATTGTATGCAATATCGATATCTTTCCGAACATGCATTTATTGTTCCAAAAATAATTTCAAGAAGTTCCAAAATTAATACCAAGAAATTAATTATTTCCACGTTTAGACAATGATTCGGTGTATTTTTTCCATCATAATATATACCGCCATATGAAAATTCCACTTATAAAGATAAAAGACGGCCGGCCAATGGCTATGCTTTTCGCGATTCTGCTATAATTGTAAATTATTTAATATATATATTTTATTTTATTAAATGCTTAACTTCATATTTAATTTAATAATTGATAAAAATCTGTGAGGGGTCACAGTGCAATTTGAGAAGGGTATTATTAAAAATAATTTGTAGCATTTTGAGAAAATAGTATAGATATTTAAAAAAAAAAGTTATCAATTTATAATTATTTTAAAAAAAAACTTGTGAGTTAAAAAAAAAATAAAAAAATTCAAATGAATCGATGATTTGTAGTCGATTTGTACCAAAATCACAATTAGGACGAGATATCAAACTCCAATTGCAACAAACTCCTCTTTCAACTTAAAAAAAATGGAGACATATGGATAGCTTGCAGTGGATTTGATAAGAAAATTCCAAACAAATCCTTAGATAAGATATCTCGTGTGAAAAATTCTCCTCCACTCAAAAATTAATTATTATTCGTTATTATTTATTAAAAAAGGTCAAAAACAGAAAGTTGAATTATCGTTGGTCCCACTTGATGTTGGCGGCTTTTATTCCAACGTTTGGTTTTGACTAGTCCCAAGATGTGACCGCATGGACGATAATTATCAAGTTATTATATGCATATAATATCACGTTTTAAATTCACCTTAAAGTTAAATAAGAGCACTAATTAATTTCATTAAAAAAATTCATTTGCTTTTTCTTGATCACTATATTATCTTAACTGAAATTAATTTGATTTTCATTTTATTTTAACTACTTCATGTCAGATATTGATGTTCCATTAATATTTAATTATCAAGGTTCATGCTATTAACTTATTGGAGGTGTTTAGATAGATGTACACATAACAAAATTTTCTTCTAAATAAATAGGATTCTCAACTAATGTTAGTAGTCAAGAAAAAATCTCAATATGCAGAATACGATAGACAACTTTGAAAAGAAAAGTGCGTAAATAGTACAATCGAACTCAGTAAACCAATGATAATCAAAATCAGTAGACCCAAATCAATGAACAAATGTAATTAATAACGAAAAACAGCGCGGAAAAGAAATGACAGAAGTTCGAAGGACAAAACTATTTTTGTATCTCTTCCTCTGTTTCTAGAAAGATGTCACCATGATACTTTGATAATAAGTTCTAATACACCTACAAAAAAATAGAAACATGTCTATCTTATGTGGCTTGCGCCTCCATATTTTCTGCCATCCTCTTCCTTCCTCGTCTTTTCGTATAATCTATTACACTCTTCATACCTTGCTCTCTCAACTCGACATTTCCGCTATTCTATTTTCTTGTAGTATACCATTTCTTGTTTTTTGGAATCATCACGTTTAATGTAATCGATAAATTCTCGCAACTAACCGCCCATATTAACAAACTGCTCGTCCATATGTTGGTGACTTGATCAAATTGAGCTTCCATTTTAGTTTTCATATGATGTTGACTTTGAGAGATTTGAGCTAAAAGTTCAATGTTCCTGGCAACGACTTCAATTTTTTGATTTGGTTCTGATCGCCATTGGTCAGTCGGAACTGAGACTCAATGGTAGACATATTCTTGATTACTTGAGCCTTGAAACTGCCGAATTTCACCCGGTGAACATAATTTTTTTAATTCTACGACATTTACGGCTTGAGAGATTGTGAGAACCTGATTAATAAGATGATGAAAAGGAGTCTTAGTTGGAGAATCTGATCTTTCGGTGATAAAATATTTTTTAAGAGGGACCAACTTGATCCGCCACAGCACCATCGGCTAGACTTGAGATGAAACGTCCACTACACGTTTTTCTTTAAATATATTAGAATTTTTTTCCCACCTAAGCATTCGGCCGAAAGTATATATAAATATATTTTAAAGTAATTTTGAACCATTTTAAAATAAACCAATTAACCTAATATTTAAAAATCCAAAAGAAAGTAATTCAAAGCATAAAATCGTAAATGTCAACCAACCTAAACTAGCATTATTTAAAAAATAAATTTAACTCTAACATCCTCTCAAAAACTTCTCAAAAGCATTATAAATCATAAAAATCTTTAAGTAATTGTAAATCATAAACGTAATTTTATTTGCGAAAAACTAACGACGGTCCTCGAGCTGTGTGCACCTTCAGTCGAGCTAGTTCAACCATCAAAACCTCCTTTAACATCAATCTCATGCTAACCTATATCGATCACACATAATGAGTCTAATGACTCAACAAACCTTAATCATGATAGCAAGTAATACATATACATTCACAAGCACCAGTGAAAATATTTTAAGAAAATAGCTTTTCATGAACATAATTTTAAACATGTTTCCTTTCATCGTAACATATTTCCTTTCATCATATACATATGTGTTTCTCTTTTTATTGAATTCAAATCCTCAATTGTGACTTTTGTATTAGCTGTAGTGACTTTCGTATTAGTTGTAGATCGATGGATCCATCTACGTATTACCACGGTACCGGGCGGCGGGGCCATCAACGACACTCCCACCCGTCAATTGAGCCTTGGCCTTACATATAATCGTATCATCATATCATCGTATTAGTCACAATCAATTCACCTTCTTCAACTTTACATGAAACGTCTGCTATTCGTTTTGCTTAAAAAGTACTAGAATTTTTTTTCTCCTTCAACTTGATAATTCGAAAATACACATATATATAATTTAAAATACCTTGACACCATTTTAAAATAAAACAACCAACTAGTATTTGAAAAGTCAAAGGAAATCGTCAAAACATGAAATCGTCACCTTACCAAACCTGAAAAGCAGTAATTTGAAAAGTATAGTATATACTAAACCTCTCAACATAAATAAATAGTCTTAAAAATATTTAACGAAAATAAGAAACGTAAAATCATAAGTGCGAAAAAGTAGAAGCGATGGTCCTCGGGTCATATGCACCTCCGGTCCAATCAAATTAGGCATCCAACCCTTCCTCAACATTATTATCATACTCACCTGCATCAATCACACCTAGTGAGTTTAAAGACTCATCACATCATATTCTTGATACCAAATAATACGTATAAAACCACAAGCAACAATGAAAATATTTTTACGTAAAAATAACATTTTCATGACATGCATAAACTTCAAAACATGAAAATTTTCATAAACATTTTCATATCATCCTCAACATATACATATTATCATCAACATATATGTATTCTTTTTTCATTTTCGTTGAATTCAGATCATTAATTGTGACTTTTGTGTTCATCTACGTCTACGTGTTGGGCGATGGATCCATCTACATGTAACCACAGTACTGGACGATAGGGACATCAGCAACACTCTCACCGGTCAATTGATCCTTGGCCTTACGTATTAACATATCATCGTATACATATTCGTATCCGCGGAAATACGATCGTCGGGCTCCCACTGGGACCGTCACCCTCACAATATCTACAACATATCCTCGTATTAGTCACAATTACTTCACTTCCTTCAATGTTTCATATTCTTATCACTTTATAAAATTTAAACATGCATATAACGTTTTTATTTTAAACTAAATATGCAACATGTCTTTTAAATGTCCACATTAAATCATAAATCCATAAACATTTTAAAAATAACATTTTAACATATAAATATCCATGAACATTTAAAAATAATCATATTAACATATAAAACAACAATCAGAGCACTGCCATGACGTTTACTAATTTCCAGATGTAAAATTACCGCTTTACCCAGGGACGTAAAATTTAACGTTTTTGACTTTTTCTTAATTTCATTGACTCTAACATGTCCCAAATAATTATTTAAGCCTAAATAAAAATTTCAATAATTTCATTTAGCTGAAATACTAGACTTTTTAATTTATTTTTAATTATTCGTTTTTAGGGCGTTTTAATCCCGAAAAATATCAAACTTTAATATAAAATTATTAAATTTAAAACTTAGACTTTTTATATTATTTTAGCCCTCGTGAACCATGACTCGACCCCCATAAACTATTTTCGATTTATTTACCAAAGGAAAACCCTAACTTGACCCATATGTTTCAACCCCGAGCCACGGTCCGATTTCCTTGAGCCACCCTTGAACCATGCTAGACCAAACCCTGACCAACCCCCTTAGGCACCCTCCATGACCCTTATAACCAACATCCTTGACCCCTAGCTCAAACCCGAAAGCATGAAAGCAGCTCATGCCCTCGACCGAGAGACCTACTTAGCATGGACTCTACGTTTACTCGCCTAGGACTTAGCCAACCCAACCAGCCCCAAACCAGCCTCTCGTGCACCTTCCTAGGACTCTAAGGACTCACCCTAGCCCATCCCTAAGCCCCCAGGCCGAGCCACCTACACTGCACAAGCCGCGCAGCCTTGTGCGTCTCTCCTTGGAGCTCTCGGTAGGACTCCTCCTAGCCCTATCGACTCAAGCCCTGGATAGGGCTCTTCCCTCGACTCAACCAGACCCTGGCCGAGCCCTGGCCCCAAGCCGTGACCAAGCCAAGCGCCCAAGTCCAAAAACCGATCCCTACAACCCCCATGACAGGAAGTTGATTCCAGACTGCATGTTTCGTGTGTGCAGCGTGTTTGGGGAGACTTAGAACTCCCTAAATCGTGTAAAAACATCCTCTAGACATCCCCTAATCATGGCAGCCCCTTTATGCATGTAAACAACACAAGTTTGAATCAAAATCATGCTTGAAATTTCATGTGTTGCATAAAAACGAAAATAATTCAAAGTGTCACTTGTTTTTCCATACAATTCATACATAAACACATATTATGGTGTGATGATGTTTGAAGGAAAGAAAAATGTGTGCTTTTGCGTATTTAACGCACGATTATTCGTTGACGATTGCGAAGAACGGCGACGACAACCTTGGCTTGATTTTCCCCTTGAAATATTCGAACTTCCTTTCTTATTGTGGTGTGTGTGTGCCGTGTAACTTGAGAGAGTTTGTGAGAGTGTGGGGTGTGGGGTTTAGGGTTAATGGGGAGGGTTTTGAGTATTTATAGTTAATTAATCATTAATTAAGTTTAGACCCATTAGGAAGTTAATTAGGCCCATTAGTGCTTAATTAAAATATAAAAATTATTTTGTTTAAATAAGTTTGTGAATTTATTAGTCGGGTTACCAAAACGTTTGCATTTTTGTTAAAAAACCAACACCGATAAAATTTATGTTCCAGCGTATAAAATTACCTAAAAACCCCTTATTTCAAAAATATGAAAAAGCATCAATCATATTTTAAATAATTAAAAACAATTATTTAATAAAAATATTTTCTATTTTTTTCAGCCCTCGGTCTCCGTTCCTCGATCGCAACTCGAATAATCCTTAAAAATACATTTTTAATGCATGTAAGTAGAAAACTACTAAAGCGTCATGTAAACATGTCAAATAATCAATTAAGCAATTGAAATAAATTAATTAGCCATTTTTCATATTTCCAAGATTTGCATGCAGTTGAATTACGTCGTCTTAATTTTGGACCTTACATTATATATTTTCATCATTTATAAAAATTCATGCACATATAAATCATTTTTCTTTTAAACTAAATATGCAACATGTCTTTTAACATTAACGTTTCATCATAAAATTCCATAAACATTTTAACAGTTATTACAACATTCAGGTCACTACCAAGACGTCTATCATTTTTCAGGTATAAAATGACCGTTTTGGCCCCGAAACCTTAATTTTCTCAATTTATCCTTATACCTTTAAACGATGACCCGAATCATTTCAAACTTAAGATGACACCTTAAAATACACTCACAAATATTTCTTAGAAGTACACTTAAGCCCCTCGACTAATTTCTCAATTCATTTTTAAAACTTAGACGTACCTCTCGGTTTTAACCTGAAAGGACTCGAAACTTAACCAAACTTGAATAATGACTTATTAATACATAATTAACCCTTTTTAATCTCAAACCAAGCCAATTAAAACCCATAGAACAGCCTAGGAACCTTATGAAATTTTCTGCACAAAAGAAGACTAACTCTAGTTCGTTCGAACTCTAGCTTGCCTCGGATCCAGTCCTTAACCACTATGTCCAGACCTTAGTTGACCCTCCTAGGACCATTACCAAACCCTAGACAAGCTATTGGAACAGACTCTACAGCCCTTGCACGAGGACGGCTCCTATGAACCTTTCTTAAGCCTTACACGTATCTATCTTCCTATACAGCCCTAGCCTTGCACCAGCCTTCCTCCAAGCAATCTAGGACCCTGACCCAGCCCCCTTAGGATCCCTGGACGTGCCCTAACAGCATCTAAGATCTCTAGGAACCCAATTCGAAAACTCTAGCTGTAACAATCATGGGCCATTAGGTTGAACCAACATGAGCCTCGGCCCATATCCATGCACCACTATTGATCATGGGACTTTATAATGGTCCAGCATAGGCCTTAGCCCATGTCCATGTACCGTCACTCATAGAATATCACATCCCTGGAAAGTGTTTTTTTTCACATTCCCCAACACTTGGACCCAGGACCTCCAGGCTTAAGTACCTAGATTCTTAAATTGTTGGTACCAGTTGGGCTAGTACGCCTTCCTCAAAACTTAATCGATTAGTTTTAAAACTTGGACCGAGGTCCCGATTTTAACGCGAATCCGGTTTTAACTCGAATCAACCAAACTTAACTAAATTTTTCCCAACTCTAATCATGACTTAAACCTACATGACCAGCCCCTAATCCACTTGTTCCAGACCACCTACAACCCACGAAAACAAGATCAAAGGCTGCTGGAATTTTCTGCTCAACTTAGTCATACCCTAGCTGCAACCTTAGACCCAAACCTTCGACCTTACACCTAGCCAGCTTGGACCAGCCTCAAACCAGCCCCTCCTAGACTATCTTAGTACCCTCCTGGACCGAACCATCTCAAGCACTTAGCCCCATGCACGCCACAACACTCGAACACACGAGGTTCAACCCAAACGCACCACCCGCGACCGATTTCCCTTCCTCACAATCGACCGGCTTCAGGGCTGGTCCAGTGGTGATCAAGCCCTCCTAGGCCGTGTCTCAGAGCCACCAGGGTCTGGTCCATGGCTTGGATCGAACCTTGCACCACCGGCTCAGCCCCAGCACCCGATCTATGCAAAACCGAGCCAACCCTTCCAAAAAGCGATCATCCCTCGACTCATTCCAACTAAACCCCGTGTAACGTACCGTACTTTTAAACTATTTAAAATTTGAGGAAAAATAAAAATTTTCTTAAATACAAAATAAACTTTCAGATTTGCATTAAAATAACTTGCTCGTCTAAAAACATTTGCAATAAAAATAACCAAAACCAAGTTTGTCAAAAGTAATAATCGTTTAAATATCATAAACCATTTCATGAAATCAGAGTATTAAAAATCGTCATGCAGAAAATCTTAAAACATGAACAGTCCTCGGGTTTAGCCTCCTGCACAGTCCAAGCCGACTCATTGGTCCCTACCCCTCGTCTCCTCAAAGTCATCCTCACCTACATCGATCAAGTCTAGTGAGTCTAAAGACTCAACATGTATAAACTGGAGATAGCAAGTACTACATAATAAAACCACATGCATCTTTAAAGTAGGGCTTTCATACTTGAAACTTGAATGTAATAGCATAAACATACTTGAAACTTGAACGTAGTAGCATAAACGTAGACGTGCCATCATCATAAGACTTTTCTTAAACATGCTTGCATCATACACACTTGAGCATACATAAAATCATTTTGCGTAGAGATATGTTTCAAAGCAAGTGACCCATACATAAAGTGCCTGATCAGACTAAACCACAGTACTGGGCTGGCAGGGAAAGTCAACTACCACATACATGAGATCCCCGTTCATGCTTTAACGGGTGGATTGGTCCCTGTTCATGCTTTACTACTTTCCAATCCTGATCTAAACTCGATCATGTTTTACCGGGGTGGAGAGGTCCTCGACCATGTTCACCGACTTCCAAACCCATTCATAATTTGGTCACAAGACATTTAGCATACCTCAAAAACTTAAAAATATTTTCTTTTGTACGTCGAACATATTTACATGGCGTTGAGGGATTCGTTGGATCTCGTTTGGGGCCACTGCTGCACATAGTAACATGAGTTCGAATACCTATCTTGCATAACTTAGACGTATAGTCATGCTCACATCCAAAAATGAAAAAACATTCTAAATCTCTCGGCACTTGATTTCGTTTAATCATTGTACTAAATCATAACATCAAACCCCAAAACAATCCCTAAAAAAATTTTAAAAAAAATTATTTTTTTTAAAATTTTTTTTAAAAGGACACGGACCCGTGTAAGTGTCCGTGTCGGGGTTCGTGTAGATGCTGAAAATTCGCATTTGGAAGGAAAAATGGACACGGACCCCGTTCCGGGGTCCGGGAAGGGGTTCGGGTAGCCTCTGGACTTGCAAACTCGCGAAAATTCACTAACTTATTGATTCATTCTTCCAATCCAAGCCTAGGGACCATGAACTAACACCTCGAGACTCATCCTAGGATGCTATTACATTGATTCAAACCCGTACAAACACCCCAAACGTCCCCAAGTATCGACAAGAAACTTCAATACAACAATAACCCGTAATTCGACATCATTTCGCTTCCTACGATTTCTATTACACCCCAAGCCATTCCCGACCCAAACGAACCACCAAATAACACCTAAATACATCCCATAACATATCTAAATGCAGTAGCACAAGCTCGGCGGTGCCCAACGAAGCCTGCAACAATAAAACTTCAAGAACACATTAAAAATGCATTTTCAGAAAAACGTAGTTTGAGCAGTCCCACGAAAACGATCATAACTCACTCACGCATTATTTAAAATGACAGCAAATTTCGAGTTTTCAGATCTAAAATCGTTTCAAAACCGATCCAACAAATTTTTGCTCAAAGTTTTTACAACATACATGGATTTTTACGCATAATAAACATAAGAACATATAATATAACAAGATCGTTGCAGAAACAAAAGATTTTACATGCCTTTTGATATTTAAAGCTCACGATACGGCGATACCGAAGCGGAAACGGTGCGAGGGTTGATCTGGGACGAATGCGGCACGATTTCTTGCAACAAAATCACGTAATTTTGCTGGAAAAATTCGAAGGAGATGGTGGCGGCTAGAGAGAATAACAAGAACCCTAGGTTTTTCTTAAAAAATGAAATGAATAAGTGTGTGTGTAAGTGTGTGTAGAGAACGTGTGTGTGTGTATAAGGAGTATAAAAGTTGTTTAATTTAAGGGTTAAAAATATTAATTAAAAGTTAACCCACACTAACTTTAACAAAAATCCTTAATTAAAATAAAATACACACTAATTTTATAAAATTCTCTAATTAACAAAATAAAATACACAATTGCTAAAGTTTAAAGGTTTTAAAAATCTTAAAATCACTAAATAAATAAATTAGGCTTGAAAATGTTAAAAACTTAATAAATCATTAAAATGTCCCAATCCTAACTTAAAATAATATCACATTTTAAAATTGTCAAAAATCGTCGCCGGTCTCTTTTCCTCGATCCCTCATCGAATAATCGCCTGAAACATGAAACTCAAGAAAATATTTTAACGTGCATCGCATAAACATAAATAATTTAAAATAATGCAATTTCATAAATCATGCATCTCAAAAATCATTTTATATTTTATTAAATAAATTAACAATTAAATAAATAAATTGGATTTACATGTACTGATTTGGGCTCTACAACCCGACTCCAGCCTCATGACACCATCTTACCATCGTGTACAGCTCCTTAGCGTCAATAACTCGGCAGCCCCTTGCACAAATACATGAAAGCGTGAGCATGAATCAAAAAAATGCAATTTTTCATGTCCAACTTATACAAAAACGTGAACACATGATGGATCGAATGATTTTCATGCATATACATAAACTTCAGCATAATATTGGCGTGAATGAAGAGATAAAGAAGATACTAGCGTGCCTTAACAATTGTACGCTCAAAAACTTGAATGCCCTTGCGAAGAACGTGCACCGGAGAGGCAGGAGTGAATTTTCTTGAAGAACTTTAGAGGAATTCGAGAGGGGCTGCTGGAGTTTTCGAAAATGGCTGCTGAATGAAGGGGAGGGGGCGCCCACAAGGTGTTAAGTAGGGTCAGGGTTTGCTAGAGTAGAGTTTAAATTAATTAAACATGCACTAATGGGCTTAAATTAAATTTTAAAATATTAAAAAGGGTTTTGAGCCCATTAAGCATTAAAACAAACCCATCAAGCCGAATAACACTTTCGAAAAATATTTCGTTTAGGTACGTTTTTGAAAATATTGCTCGAGCCCTCAAAAAGTACTCTGATTCGATAAATTTTGCGAACCGATTAAAGATATGACTCGATGAATAAAATTCCCACCAAAGCCCAATTTTTGAAATGTACACTTAAAAACACCTCATATTAAATAATTAAAATTAATTATTTAATAAAAATATTTTTCCTGATTATCCCCGATCTCTGTTACTCGTTCGAGCGCAAAATGCAGCTTAAAACCCTAATGCATGAAACTTTAAAATAATCGTGAAATAAACTCTAACCATGCAATAATCATGCATTAAATGCATAAAAATCATTTAACACATATTTTAAATAAAATCCTAGATTGCATGAATTCAAGTCACGTAGTTCGAATTTCCTAGACCTTATATCCCATGTTAATGTTAGACTAACTCTAATAATTCCACTTCACTTATAACCCATATAATTCTAGAATCCACATAACAAGATTTTAGATTACTTACTCGATAAAAATCTTAATATTTGTTCATGGGTAATTTATGTTGGACACAACTAATTCCTTGTTGTTTTTATTTCACCCAAAATTTTCATATAAAGACATATCTTATAAACTTGTAATTCAAGCTTACACAACCCAAATAGTCTTAGATAACATAATTCCAATATACATATCCACTTAATCCCAAGTTTCTAAATGACTTTCAAAAACTTCTCAAGACATGCTGTCTATCTCACTTCTTACATGCATCTTTCAAGTAACCTAACCATCAATCATACCCAGCTTTCTAAAAAAAATTTAACCCTAACAAAGGTATAATTTTAACTCTTAAGATCATGACTAAAACTTAAGATACATCAAACCTTAAGTTCCGAAAGATATGTTAACTTAATGTCTAATTCTATAACTTAACCAACTGATCAACTTTACCTTAAATTGTCATCACTAAAAATTCTTAATTTGCCACAACATTATTCCATTAACGCTTAGATTTTCAAGCTCAATATTGATTCATCCTACAATGTCATTGATTACCATTCTTTATAATATTATAACCAAGATATTTCAAGGTTCTAAATATCCTTCAAGCTTAAATCATCGAAAATTCATATCATTTAATTCCCAATTTCTAAGATTGATTATTGCTAAACTAGTCCCCAAATTTCTTAAAAATTGAAAAATAAATTCCCAATTTCCTCGAAAATATCCAATTAGTCCTAAATTTTTAAAATTCTACAATTAATCAATAAGTTCTTGGCATTCCTAATTCGATTCTATAGATTTTCCGTAATATAAAGTTCAATAATTTTAAGCTTATGAAACCCGAAAATCAATTCTCATAACCAATCTTACCTTTCATCAAAACCTAAAATCGCAAATTATACATTTTTACACTTCTAAAGATCGTCGCAGTCTTCGAATCATTATTCATTATATGAAACTCTCAAAAATTAACTCAACTAGTAATCACGAATCATTGATATTTTCTTAGAAAATCTAAATGTCAAAAAAGCATTAATAATCTTTACGATTAACTTATGATCAAAAAGTAAAACATCAGTACTAAAACCCAAAAATCAATATAGTCTAATCATTTTCAACCTTTCCTAATGCTCATTAAACAAATTCTTAAACATGTCCAATTCAACAACAAATCCAGCATGCATGGATATCATATAATGTCTTATTTCATATCGTAAGATGCCAAAAAAAATTCTAAAGCATCTAATCTTTTACCTTAAAAAAACATGCAACGATGCATGTTTAATCATAAAAATCATTTATCATGCAAACTTAAACATAAATATCATTTAAATTCAAAAATTGTATAAACATGTAGCTTCAACGTATAAACCATTTAAACATGCATGTGATAATATTAAAAACATTTAAACTTATAGACTTGAGACTTGACAACTGAGCTTTCCGGAAGTGGCGGTGGCACAACCCTTTGCAGAAACATGGCTCTGATACCAACTGAAACGTCCACTACTCGTTTTTCTTTAAAATACACTAGAAAATTTTTTTTTCCACTTAAGTATTCTGCCAAAAGTATACATAAATATATTTTAAACTACTTTGGATCCATTTAAAAATAAACCAACCAACCTAATATTTAAAAATCCAAAAGAAAGTAATTCAAAGCATAAAATCGTAAACTTCAACCAACCTAAACTAACATTATTTAAAAATAAACTTAACTCTAACATCCTCTCAAAAGCATCATAAGTCAAAAGAAAAAAAATTTAAGTAATCATAAATCACAAACATAATTTTATTTGCATAAAACTAACGACGGTCCTCGAGTTGTGTGCACCTTCAGTCACGCTAGTTCAACGATCAAAGACCTCCACTAACATCAATCTCATGCTCACCTGCATCGATCACACCTAATGAGTCTATTGACTCAACAAACCTTAATCATGATAGCAAGTAATACATATACATTCACAAGCAACAGTGAAATACTTTTATGAAAATAGCTTTCCTTGAACATAATCTTAATCATTTTTCCTTTCATCGTATCATATTCCTTTCATCATATACGTATACATTTATCTTTTTATTGAATTCAGATCGTGACTTTTGTATTACCTGTAGGTCGATGGATCCATCTACGTATTACCACGGTACCAAGCGACGGGAACATCAGCGACACTCTCACCCGTCAACTGAACATTGACCTTACATATCATCGTATAATCGTATTATTCATAATCAATTCACCTCCTTCAATTTTTCATATTTCCATTACTTATAAAAATTCATGCACATATAAATCATTTTTCTATTAAATCAAGCATGCAACATGTCTTTTAGCATTAACGTTTCATCATAAAATTTCATAAATATTTGAAATAAACATTTTAACATTTATTACAGCATTAGGGGCACTGACATGATGTTTAACATTTTTCAGGTGTAAAATGACCGTTTTGCCCCTAAAACCATAACTTTCCCAATTTATCCTTAGACCTTTAAACGACGACCCAAATCATTCCAAACTTAACATGACACCTTAAAATACAATCATATATTTATTAGACATAAAATTAATCCCCTCGACTAATTTTTCAATTCGTTTTTAAAACTTAGACTTACCTCCCGGTTTTAACCCGAATGGACTCGAAACTTAACAAAACTTTACCCAACTGGAACCATGACTTATTAACACCTAACTAACCTTTTTTCATCCCAGACCAAACCAATTAAAACCCATAGAACAGCCTAGGAACCTTCTGAAATTTTCTGCACAAAAGAACCCTAGCTCTAGTTGGTTCGAACTCTAGCTTGCCTCGGCTCCAACCCTTAACCACTATGTCCAGACCTTAGTTGACCCTCCTAGAATGATTATCAAACACTAGACAAGCTACTGGAACAGACTCTATAGCCCTTGCATGAGGACAGCCCCTATGAACCCTTCCTAAGCCTTACGCGCGTCTATTTTCCCTTACAGCCCTAGGCTCTGCACCAGCCTTCCTCCAAGCCATCTAGGACCCTGACCCAGCCCCATTAGGATCCCTGGACGTGCCCTAACAGCAGCTAAGAGCTATGTCTTTCTAGGAACCCAATTCGAAAACCCTACCCTTCCTTAGCCCCAATTTTCGTCCATCTTTGTCACCCTCTTTGTCCATCCTTTAAAAATGCACCTAAGGGTCATTAAACATGTTAAAAAACATCCCTTCCCATATCCCTACCATGGAAGCCCCTTTATGCATCATAGACAAGAGTTTTAAAAGATGAAAACACTAGTTTTGTGCATGTATAACCAAAAAAAAGAAAATATATAAAGCGTATCATTTTTTTCCTGCAATCATGTATCAAACATATAATATGGTGTGATAGATGAGAAAAAGGAGATTAAGGCATGTCTTTGCATATTTCACGGACGAAAAACGATTGGCAATGCGGGGGACGTTGGCGAAGAGGCGGGGGAAGAATCCTTGCAGAAATTCTACACTATTTTCGTGAGTTTCCCCTTGAAAACGTGCTGGTGTACGTGAGTTTGTGCTGGTGGAAGAGTCCTTGTACTTTTCCTAGGGTGGGGGCGTGAGTTTGGGGTTTATAGGTAGGGTTTATTAGCTTAATTTTGATATAAAAATACATTGTGCAAGCGTAGGCTCATTAACCTACTATAATAGACCCATTAGGCCCATTAAATAATAATTAAAATATTTTTTATGGAAAATTTGTGAAAGTATTAGCCGATTTCTCAAGATGTCTTTGTTTTCATCGAAAATCGAAAACCAGTTTAAAATACGACTCGACGCGTGAAAACATCTAAAAATATCTTATTTTGGAAATATTCCTTAAAATATACCATATATTAAACAATTAAAAATAGTTATTTAATAAAAATATTTTTCCTCTTATGGTCCCCAATCTTCGTTCCTTGATCGCGTATCGAATAACCTTTAAAAACACAATTTTATGCGTTATAGTAGAAAACTATATTTTAAACATGTAAACATGCCTACCATAATCAACTCAAGCAATTAAAACAATTTAATAAAAATACATAAGAAATTCGATAACTTGCATGCATGTGGTGCACGTGGACTTTCAAATTTTCGGAACGTTACATGAGTTGATGGTACTGACGGTTGCAACAGGGACCTGCTCTGGCTACTGATCAACCACATTTTCAATAAAAACTTTCTCAGTCTCTTCTCCAAAAATAACCAACTCCATGTCATATTGAATTTTAGTTGAAGCATTGTGATCTTTGGTTTTCTGTTAACAGTCTAGAGTGATTGACAATTATTCCAAATTCATATCTTCATAAGCGTAATTCTCCCTTTCTCAACAGTAAATTTTTCTAGCATGGGAGAATAAGGGTCCATCTTGCTTAGATCGAAGTCAACTGGATAGAGACTTGACTACATCGTCCACAGAGATTAGAGAAATCTTTGAGAGATCTTCAGATTGCTTTTTGCAGTGGGATGATGGATCATCTTCATCCAATGGTTTAGACCAGTCCTCTTGACCACCGGTCTGAAGTACAGAATCATCAGAAGTTGGAATTTTATGAGTTCTTCAATAGAATTGGGTATCTCGACCTTTTCTCAATCATGACAATCTCAACAACATCTTGATATATGGGATCTTCAACCTGTATGCTTTCAGTTTTTTTGTTGTTCTAATTCTCTCCTAGATCAAAATTTATTCTATTTTTGCTTTCTCATCAGATGAAAGCTCAAGCTCTTGTCTCATCATTTTCACTCTCATGGACAGAGATAGAGCATCCATCTCCAACTAGATACTTTCTTCCAACTCCAGCTCGATGAAGTCTTGCCGCTATAGAGGTTAAGAGAGGAAATCATTTTCTGCCCACTTTAGCATCTTTTGTTCAAGGGTAGCAACTTCATTTCCCTCTTTTCCTTCCTTATATCTTCAAAATGAACAATGGTTTGGAAGTCCACCCATCAATCAAACTCAGTCATTTTCTCTTTAGCACTTTGGTTCACTACCTCCATTGCGAGGTTAATGGTGGCATGAACGTGGGACAGTTTGAGCTCGACCACAAGTATTTCCTTTCTTTTGTCTTTTGGATCAATAATTGGCAGACCAGACTGGTGAGAATTTTTTTCGATTGCACATTTTCCCTTTAGGTTAGATATGGTATTAGCTAGAATTGGGGAAGACCTGAGCGGCTCAAAAACATGTTTGTTTGAATATTTCATGTTCGCAATCTTGATTTTGATGTTAAAAAAACTTGTTGTTTTGTTTCCAACAAATTTACCTAAGTGCGCAAAAATTTGAAACTAATCAGGCTTCGAACTGATCAGTTACCGAGGCAAAAATGAAGCTATCGAGACGCAAACTGAAAGTGCCAACTGATTGACCAAGCTGAACCAGTCCAACTGAAATACCAAAGACCAGTTCAACTAATTGTTCAGCTGATAGGTGGTTCAGCAGAAAACCTTCAGAAGTCCGGCCAGCTGATGAAGAGTTCAACTGAAGAAGAGTCTAGCTGACCAGTTTAACTGAATCAATGAAATCAGTTCAACTGACGATCCAACTGACTTCACCAGACCAGCTCAAGACCAGTTCATCTGATCAGTTCAGAGTATTAGTTAGAAGTCGACCAGTTTGCAGAACAAGACAAGCTTATCTAAGTGAAATCCATATGTGCGTATTAAGGAAAGCAATTGTCCAGTCAAAGGTCAATAATGAACGTTTTAAAATTCTTTTATGTAGTAAGCATCAAGTTATGATTTCAGCATGTGCATGTTTTAAGTTCGATTTACGTGCATCTTAAGATATTGATATTAGTATTATGTTAATGCATGTTGGGTTTACGTGTTGGGCGAATTTTGGAAGAGTATGCTTCTTAAACGTATGATTAACCGGGAATCAAGGGATGAGGAAAGAGAGGCTCGAGAGGAGGGGAGAGACGCTCCTCCTCCTCCTCCACCGCCAGATATGCAGGCACTGATGCTTGCAGGTATGACTCAGTTCTTCGCACAGTTTTCGGGAAACCAGGCGGCAGTGGACATGGGGGCGAGACCCAGACCATAGGCAGTGTACGAAAGGTTTAGGAGGATGAATTCTAAGGAGTTCTCGGGGACTACTGACCCAATTATAGCTGAAGGATGGATTAAGTCCATCGAGGTGATTTTGCATTTATGGAGCTGCAAGATGCAGATAGGGTCAGATGTGCCACATTCCTTCTGACAGGGGACGCCAGACTGTGGTGGGATAGTGCGTCGGTGTCAGTGAACTTGCAAACACTGATGTGGAATGGGTTCAATGAGGTTTTCTACTCCAAGTACTTCACCGAGGAAGTACGCTTTAGATTGACAAGGGAGTTCATGACGCTGCGACAGGGAGACAGCATCGTGGCAGACTTCGTCAGGAAGTTTGAAAGGGGGTGTCACTTTGTGCCCCTGATAGCTAATGATGCCCAGGGGATAAAATTTGATGAAAAACCAACACCGATAAAATTTTTGATGAAAAACCAACATCGATAAAATTTACGTCCTGACGTATAAAATCACCTCAAAATCCCATATTTTCAAAAGTAATAAAAAGCATCACCCATATTTTAAATAATAAAAAACAATTATTTAATAAAAACATTTTCTATTTTCAGCCTTCGATCTCCGTTCCTCGATCGCAACTCGAATAACCTTTGAAAATACGTTTTTATGCAACAATGTAGAAAAGTATTTTTTAAACATGTAAATATGCACAACATAATTAATTCATGCAATTAAAACAATTACTTAAAATACAAGAGAATTTAATAATTGCATGCATGTGGTTCGCGTGGACCTTTAAATTTTCGGGGCGTTACAGTTACTTTGTCGAAGGCCCCCAGCCTTGGCCAACAACAGCTTGCTAAAAATATCTGCAGGTAACTAGTACTCCACCTTTAGATCTTTCTTTTTGAAATTGGGAGCAGCGAGTATAGATCCTGACAAAGAGAACTATTTCCTCCAGTGTGCAAAATTTCCTTTTGGAAATTTTTCGAAGGAGCTGAGTCCAACCGTTGCTAAGTCGAATGTTTCTGCAAACTTTTTTGGGGATATAAAGATATTGGTTCCTTGGATTGTGCCCAATATGGATCCATGATCCATCCTTTCAGTCTCGAACAGCTCGTCCATAATAGTCTCTGTGTACTGGAAGCTTCATCCCAGAAACTTCTTTAGGCCTGAAACCTCCGAAATCTTGAACATCGGCACCATGACCTTTTCTATCATGGCCAAACCAGAGGCGAAGTTGTTTGAAAGAGTGTTGTTAGAGTAGATTTTCACTCTTAATGTTGGTTGAAAGAATGACCTTACCGTTTATTCAATAAATGGTTAGAGTGCAAAGGAAATATTGTGCTTGAAGAATGCAAAAAGATGCAAAGTACCCAGAAAGAAAGAAGGGCGGTTAACACTGAATATATATAGGATCCGATTTAATAGACATGACATACCATGTGTTTGTATGCCACTAATGTAATTTTAAAAAGCCAAAAAGTGACTTTTGGCGGTTCAGATATCCGAACATAACTAAAATATTTAAAGTATGAATAATAACAATAAAATTAGTCAATTATGGATTTAAAATAATTCAAAAGCATGAATATTTAAAATCGGATTGTTCAAATTAGATTAATTTATTTAAAAGAGAAACAGTTAGAGCATTTGATAAGATTAAGTTTTCACAAACTCTAGTCGTTGCGGTCTGATTTGTATACTAACTTAATATATTGTTTCATCGGCTTGACTTTTGTTCAGTATAAATTCATGTACTAATTTAAGTCAACTAAATAAGTATATTTCACACATAAGAAAACTTAACATCTGGAATTGGTTTAGTGAATATAATGTATCCCATGCACGAGGAGCTTGATTTATACCATACAATGCCTTATTAGGTTTATAAACTAACTTATATGAATATGACTAACAAAGCAAGGAGGATGTTCAACATACACTTCTTTATTTAACAAAACTTTAAGAAATACCGACTTAACATACATTTTATATATTTTAAAATTTTTAAATGCAAAAAATATTCTAGTGGCATCAAGTCTGGCTACATGAGCAAATGATTCACCAAAATCTGTCTTCTTCTCTATATCCTTGGCTACAAGTCTAGATTTTTTTCTTACAATTGATCCATTCTCATCCATTTTATTCCTAATTACTCATATATTTCCAATAACATGTAGATTTGCTGATTTAGGTGCTAGATGACAAACCTTGCTTTTTTATAGCTGGTTAAGTTCTTCCTCCATTGCATCTATCTAGTTAGAATCTCCTAATGCCTCGTCAATTTTCTCAAGTTCAAATTAGGATACAAAGACAAAATGCATTGACTCATCTATCATTTTTTTAATTTCTAAGAGATGCGTTCGGATTTCTGATGACCAGCTCGAGTGGATAATTCTTATTCCACATGACGGCTCCGTTTGTTGAACTATTGGATCTTCATTAGTTTACGCTTCATCCTCTTCTTAATATATTGTTTCATCGGCTAGACTTTTGTTCAGTATAAGTTCACGTACTAATTTAAGTCAACTAAACAAGTATATTTCACAAATAAGAAAACTTAACATCTGGAATTGGTTTAGAGAATATAATGTATCATGCCATGCACGAGGTGCTTGATTTATACCATACAATGCCTTATTAGGTTTATAAACTAAATTATATGAATATGACTAACAAAGCAAGGAGGATGTTCATTCAACATACACTTCTTTATTTAACAAACCTTTAAGAAATACCGACTTAACATACATTTGATATATTTTAAAATCTTTAAATGCAAAAATATTATAATGGCATCAAGTCTGGCTACATGAGCAAATGATTCACCAAAATCTGTCTTCTTCTCTATAACCTTGGCTACAAGTCTAGATTTTTTTCTTACAATTGATCCATTTTTTTCCTAATTACTCATATATTGCCAATAACATGTAGATTTGCTGATTTAGGTGCTAGATGACAAACCTTGCTTCTTTAAAGCTAGTTAAGTTCTTCCTCCATTGCATCTATCTAGTTAGAATCTCCTAATGCCTCGTCAATTTTCTCAAGTTCAAATTAGGATACAAAGACAAAATGCATTGACTCATCTATCATTTTTTTTAATTTCTAAGAGGTGCGTTCGGATTTCTGATGACCAGCTCGAGTGGATAATTCTTATTCCACATGACGGCTCCGTTTGTTGAACTATTGGATCTTCATTAGTTTACGCTTCATCCTCTTCTTAATATATTGTTTCATCGGCTTGACTTTTGTTCAGTATAAATTCATGTACTAATTTAAGTCAACTAAACAAGTATATTTCACAAATAAGAAAACTTAACATCTGGAATTGGTTTAGTGAATATAATGTATCATGCCATGCACGAGGAGCTTGATTTATACCATACAATGCCTTATTAGGTTTATAAACTAACTTATATGAATATGACTAACAAAGCAAGGAGGATGTTCAACATACACTTCTTTATTTAACAAACCTTTAAGAAATACCGACTTAACATACATTTGATATATTTTAAAATCTTTAAATGCAAAAAATATTCTAATGGCATCAAGTCTGGCTACATGAACAAATGATTCACCAAAATCTGTCTTCTTCTCTATAACCTTAGCTACAAGTCTAGATTTTTTTCTTAAAATTGATCCATTCTCATCCATTTTATTCCTAATTACTCATATATTTCCAATAACATGTAGATTTGCTGATTTAGGTGCTAGATGACAAACCTTGCTTCTTTAAATCTGGTTAAGTTCTTCCTCCATTGCATCTATCTAGTTAGAATCTCCTAATGCCTCGTCAATTTTCTCAAGTTCAAATTAGGATACAAAGACAAAATGCATTGACTCATATATCATTTTTTTAATTTCTAAGAGGTGCGTTCGGATTTCTGATGACCAGCTCGAGTGGATAATTCTTATTCCACATGACGGCTCCGTTTGTTGAACTATTGGATCTTCATTAGTTAACGCTTCATCCTCTTCTTAATGTATTTTTGGTTAATGAGCATTCATCTACTCGACTTCTTCAGCAGTCTGATTTTGTGAAAATTCTTCATGGATGGCTTGACTTGCTTCAGGGATGATTCATGTCGTTCTTCTTAAATTTTTCTCATGATCACTGCTAGAATCAAAATTAATAGCATCCAATCTATTACTTAAATCATGTATGTTGTTACTACTATTATCATGACTGATAGAAGGTTTATCAAAAACCACATGCACATATTCTTCAACGGTTAGAATTCTATAATTTTAAACTCTATTAACTTTATTAACCGAAGAATAACCTAATAACACACAAACATCAGATTTAGTATCAAAAGTGGTTAGATTTGTTTTTACAGTTATTGTGAATGAAACACTTACAACCAACTATGCATAAATATGATATTTCAGGATGTTTTCCTGTCCAGATCTAATAGGGAGTTTTTCCATGGTTCTTTTTAATCATTGATTTGTTCTGTGTATAGCATGCAGTGTTGACAGGCTTGTGCCCAAAACCTTTGAGAGATACTAGATTCATCTAGCATGGTTCGAGTATCTTCTTTAAGTATTTTTTTCTTCTCTCAGTAACATCATTTTGTTGAGGTGATCTTGCAACTGAAAGTTCATTCTTAACGTCATTGTCTGCTAAACATATCTTATGTACTTAACTGTTTTCAAACTAATTTGATCAGTTCGAGCTGATATCAGTTTATTTCTCACCATAACTGAACTGATACAAGCAAGAACTGATCCCATACATTTCAGTTATTCAGTTCACAAAAGCTAAAAAGCTTTTAAACTAATCAGCTTCCTTAACGAATGATTATTTCGAGTACTTTTCGCTTCGTTTAAACCAAATTCTATTTAATTCATCGGTCTTTACATTATTAGAACCCGAGCTATTGAAGCTCATTGCGAATATTGTGTTTGAAGCACCCTCGCAGGTGTTAGAACCGATCCATCAATGTTTAATCATCTTCTCTTGATTTTGGGCTTCTTCGTCTGCTTATTCTTCTCCGAGAAGACGGGCGAGAGGAAATTTCTCTCTAGTACCTTAAAAGCCTAAAGAGAGGAATATTTTCCTCTTATTCTCCTTTTCCGGTATCTTAGCCTTGTCGGTCGGCTTTTTCTTCTCCTTTTTCTCAACTTCTTCTCTCTCAACCTTAACCTCCAAAAACTCATTTTTGGTTGGCATTTTCTTCTTATTGTAGCTCTCAACATTTGTCCAATTCAGTAACTTGGCTATGTGAATCTGAACCACGTCGACAAGCTTAATATTCATCTAATTCAGCAAATAGAAGAGAAAAACTACAAAACCAGGAGATTGGTCTTCCTTATTCATCATGCTGATGAAAGTCTTAAATAAGAAGTCAGACAAGTTATCATTTATTCTGGAGGCTATGGTAGCCATGACCAGAAACTTCTCGGTCATTATTTTTTCGAAGGCCCCCAGCCTTGGCCAACAAAGGATTAATAAAAATATCTGCAAGTAACCAGTACTCCACCTTCAGATCTTTCTTTTTGACAGTGGGAGCAGCAAGTATAGATCCTGACAAAGAGAACTATGTCCTCCAGTGTGAAAATTTTCCTTCTGGAAATTTTTCGAAGGAGCTGAGTCCAACTGTTGCTAAGTCGAATGTTTCTGCAAACTATTTTGGGGATATACAGATATTGGTTCCTTGGATTGTGCCCAATATGGATCCATGATCCATCCTTTTAGTCTCGAATAGCTCGTCCATAATAGTTTCTGACTACTAGAAGCTTCATCCCATAAACTTCTTTAGGCCTGAAACCTCCAAAATCTTGAACAACGGCACCATGACCTTGTCTATCATGGCCAAACCAGAGGCGAAGTTGTTTGAAAGAGTGTTGTTAGAGTAGATTTTCACTCTTAATGTTGGTTGAAAGAACGACCTTACTGTTTATTCAATAAATGGTTAGAGTGCAAAGGAAATATTGTGCTTGAAGAATGCAAAAAAGATGTAAAGTAATCGGAAAAAATGAAAGGTAGCTAACACTGAATATATATAGGATCCGATTTAATAGACATGACATACCATGTGTTTGTATGCCACTAATGTAATTATAAAAATCTAAAAAGTGACTTTTGGCGGTTCAGATATCCGAACAAAACTAAAATATTTGAAGTATGAATAATAACAATAAAATCAGTCAATTATGAATTTAAAATAATTCAAAATAAGGAATATTTAAAATCGGATTGTTCAAATAAGATTAATTGATTTAAAAGAGAAACAGTTAGAGCATTTGATAAGATTAAATTTTCACAAACTCTATGTAAGGCCCGAGATTTTATTTACAGTAATCTGAGATTAATCTGAAATGATTTGGCAATAATTAATACGAATTATGGGTAAGTGAGAGGTGATTAAAGATGGAACAGATCAGACCGGGACAGACGAGAAAAGACACTGATTAGGTGCGAGGGAGGTGCCACTCGCGCACATGCGCGACGTGATGCGCGAAGCTGTGCGCGAGTTGGGCAGAGGATCCTGCGCATATGCGCGGAGTGATGACGCGCATATGCGCGAGATGTAGTATGCTTTGTCTAGAGAACCTCGCGCATATGCACCGAGGTGAGGCGCGCATATGCGCGAGATGCAGTGTAGACACGCGCCAGGGCTTATCGCCTCGCGCATATGCGCGGAGGAGGGTCGCGCATATGCGCGAGACGTGTTGCATGTAGGATGAGCCATTTGCGTTACATGCGTGAATGTGTGTGTATATATATATATATATATATACAAAACGTACGAAATTCTTCAGAAGAAATCGAGAAAGAGTCGAGGAAATTGCCAAAAATCCTTACGCCTTTTGTGCAAAATCCGTCCGTCTGATTTTGAATCCGACTTCGGTACCGAGTTCCTAGCGACGCAGGCTATAACTGGACGTAAGTTTTGTTACGTTTAGACATGTTCTGAAATTACGATGTTGTCAGAATTAAATGGAATTCATATATGATGTTCTTGACATGTTAGACATCATAGAATCGAAGTCAGATTAAAGAATAGATTGTTTATGGAATTGTTATGAATTTCAGAGTTGATTTAGTTGAGATTCTATATTAGAGTTGTGTTATTATTTAGATTATGAGTTGTATGGATACTGATTATGAATTCTGATATTATATCTGTGATGTTGAGATTGACGGGGTTATCAAGACTGTATCGTTATGCCGTCGAAACATCAGTTGATTTAGATTGATCAGATTCAGTAATGATTTCGATTGTATCGTGATATTATTGATATGAATTAGATTGTACCTTGTTCAGATATGGATCAGATTGTATACCGATTTGAGTATTGATCAGAACAGGTCTTGAATTGAGTTATATACTGATATGGTATTTATATGATTGTCATTGCCAGACTGGGTATGGACAGATTGACATACAAGACTTCGTCTTCATCAGATCGTGAAGATAAAGGTATAAATAAATGTGGATTCGGGATTGCACAACTCAAGTTGGTTTGACTTGAGTTTCCCAAATCACATACTTTACTTTATTGCATTGATATTTGCAGATTATCATATTGATATGTGTAGTCTATTGAATTATAGCAGAGCCAGAGTTTGAGTCTAGGACAGATCAGCCTAGCTAGGGCAGAACCGCCGAGTCTTTGTCAGAACCGCGTAGACTCTAGACTTACGGTGTATCGATGAGCTTAGATGTAGATCGACGTCTATTGTAGACATTCGATACAGCATACCAAAGTCTAAATTAATTGGGATCCCTAGATTAGAATGAGAGATGAGTTGAGTCTTAGATATCGAGACTAGAACTTGATTTACAGATCCGTATTGATTTATGGTTCGTGGATTACGATTCATGTTTTATTTACAGACTGGTATTGATACATGTTGTTTGATTATACTACATGGGATAAGATATAATTCATGCTTTTATGTTAATTCAGTTAACTGCATGTATACATTATTTATACTGGGATTTATTCTCACCGGAGTATCCGGCTGTTGTCTTGTTTGTATGTGTGCATGAAAACAGGTGGGATAAGATCGGGGTCAAGAAGATGATGAGAGATCGAGATTAGAGTGGTTATTCCGGACTTGGATGTAGACTTGGTTTAATACTAGAAATTAGTAGTTGAACCTTAGACTGGTTTGAATAATTGTTGTACATTATTGTACTTTTATACCGAGATGTATAATAGTTAAATTCCATTACGTTCCGCACTTATGTTTAAAAAGAAAATTTTTTTGAGACCCTGTTTATCTTAATTGATAATTAAATCCCAAAGATGATTAAGATGATGATTAGCGTCCGGGTCCCCACACTCTAGTCATTGCAGTCTGAGTTGTATGCTAACTTAATATATTGTTTCATCTGCTCGAGTTTTGTTCCCTATAAATTAATGCACTAATTTAATTCAACTAAACAAGTATATTTCACAAATAAGAAAATTTAACATCTGGAATTGGTTTAGTGAATATAATGTATCATGCCATGCACGAGGAGATTGATTTAGACCATACAATGCCTTAATAGGTTTATAAACTTAACTTGTATAAATATGACTAACAAAGCAAGGAGGATGTTCAACATACACTTCTTTATTTAACAAACCGTTAAGAAATACCGACTTAACATACATTTAATATATTTTAAATTCTTTAAATGCAATAAATGCAAAAAATATTCTAATGGCATCAAGTCTGGCTATAGAAGCAAATTATTCACGAAAATCTGTCTTATTCTCTATAACCTTGGCTACAAGTCTAGCTTTATTTCTTACAAATGATCCACTTTCATCCATTTTATTCATAATTACTCATATATTTCCAATAACACGTAGATTTGCTGACTTAGGTGCTAGATGACAAACCTTGTTTCTCTCAAACTGGTTAAGTTCTTCCTCCATTGCATCTATCTAGTTAGAATCTCCTAATTCCTCGTCAATTTTCTCAAATTCAAATTGGGATACAAAGACAAAATGCATTGACTGATCTATCATTTTTTTAATTTCTAAGAGATGCATTCGGATTTCTGATGACCAGCTCGAAAGGATAATTCTTATTCCACATGACGGCTCCGTTTGTTGAACTATTGGATCTTCATTAGTTTACTCTTCATCCTCTTCTTATTGTATTTTTGTCTAATGATCAATCATCTACTCGACTTCTTCAGTAGTCTGATTTTGAGCAAATTCTTCATGGATGGCTTGACTAGCTTCAGAAATGATTCATGTCGTTATTCTTAAATTTATCTCATGATCACTGTTAGAATCAAAGTTAGTAGCATCCAATCTATTATTTATATCATGTATATTGTTACTACTATTATCATGACTGATAGAAGATTTATCAAAAACCACATGCATATATTCTTCAACGGTTACAGTTCTATAATTTAAAACTCTATTAACTTTATTAATCGAAGAATAACCTAATAACACACAAACATCAGATTTAGTATCAAAATTGGTTAGTTTTGTTTTACAGTTATTGTGAATGAAACACTTAAAACCAACTATGCATAAATATGATATTTCTGGACGTTTTCCTGTCCAAATCTCATAGGGAGTTTTTTCATGGTTCTTTTTAATCATCGATCTGTTCTTTGTATAGCATGCAGTGTTGACAGCTTCTGCCCAAAACCTTTGAGAGATACCAGATTCATCTAGCATGTTTCGAGTAGCTTCTTTGAGTGTTTTTTCCTTCTTTCAGCAACATCATTTTGTTGAAGTGATCTTGCTGCTGAAAGCTCATTCTTAACGTCATTGTCTCCTAGATAGGTTGAAAGGATTCTGTTAGTGAACTCACTGCCTCTGTCAATTCTTATCCTATTCTCACCACTGCAGTTTCTCTCAGTATGTAATCTTCTTAATAGCTTGATAAGTTGGGGAACGGTCCGATCTTTAAAACTCAGGATTATCAAGAAATTAAACCTTGAAAAATCATCAACAATCACCGGGGTGTACTTCTTCCCCCTTAGGCTCAGCATAGGTATAAGACCAAATAGATCCATGTGTAGGAGTTCCATACATCGAGTCATTGAGGTACTTCTTTTGTTATTTAATGTCGATCTGATCTGTTTGTCTAACTGACATGTAAAACAGACCTCATCTTTGGTAAAATAAGTGTTAGGCAACCTTGAAACCAGTTTTTTCTTGATAAGATTGGTAGTTGATTTTAAATTCAAAAGTTTGAGCTGTTTATGCCAAATCCAATTCTTATTTCCATGCAATGAAACAAAACATGCATGTAAAAAGAACAAGATTATTATCATCTAGCTCATTTTTATATATGTTTTTTCTCTTAATATGGTTATCATAATATCACCATTTCCAGATTTAACAGTGCAAGTGTGTTTATGAAATTCAACTAAGTAACCACTCTCACAAAGTTGAGTTTTTCTAATAAATTTGTAGCACATATTTTCGACTAATAGAATATCCTTAATAATGAATTTTTTCATGGATTATCTTAATTTTACCATAGGTTTACCCTTGGAGTTTTCACCAAAGGTAATTCTTGGTTTGTGATCAATGACTTCACATAATAGCTTGATGTCACCTGTCATGTGTCTAGAACATCTACTATCCAGAAACTAGGTAGATTCTTTAATAATATTCTTCTTTAGTACCTACAATCATTGAGATAAGCTTTTGGTACACAAAGCCAATTGGGTCTTGAACGGATTAACCCTTTCGAGACCCACACTTGAATTAGCTTAATTGGATTATTAATGTGTGTATCCAAATGAGTACGAGCTTGTGCATAAATCGATGAGGTTATGTGATGTGTTCTCTCTCGCACATAATGTTTTTATGTTCTTCATCATTCTTTTTAGGTATATATCTCTTTTGAACAAGTCTATAGTTATGGTAACAGCTGTAATTCCCTTTCACAAAGTGATGTCTGATTGGACTTGGTTTTCTACGAGTCTAGTTCAAGCCTTTGTGATCGGCTTAATTTTGTCTGCTTTTTAACAATGTTTGTTTTAGCTTAGTACTCTCCGATTTCATATAGCCTAGACCATGGTGCTTGCCTCTGTTCTTAAAATTTACATTCTAGCTGGGTTGAATTTTGGGCCGATCATGTTCATATATCGTGCTAGACCTAACAAAATTTATCATTTTAGAATTGCCTTTGTCTAGACACAATTGAATTTTACCTCAAAAGTACTACATTCATAGTTGTCAAACTATAGCTTAGTTCTATCATCGGCTGGTTTTTGCAACTTGTACATCTTCTCGATGAAAGAAAAAGACTTGTTCTAAGAATTGACTAGAAATGTTAATCCTTCATTTTCAATTAAAGTTTCTTGGAACACTCTTCGCATATCCACATTTTCAGCAGCTAGCAGACTAATATTTACTTTCAGATCTTCAGCTTACTTTCGATACGAGCAGCTAGAATTGGTAAACTTATGTGTTAGATTTTTATTTTCTACCTTGGTTTCATCAAATGATTGCGAGAGTCTTTTAAACTCATCTATCATATCATATCGTGTCGTGACAACATCCTCTCATGTAAACTCATTAGAGTCAAAATCAAATACCATGTCATCTGTAGTTTCCAGCTCGATTTATTTTGTCTCCGGCTCGATATCTGCGATGAGACACTAGACCTCACTCGTAGATGTCTTGAACTTGATCGTTCTGAGTCTAATTCGGCCCATTTCTTCTTTGTTTTCTCATCAACAAGTACTCTTTGATCTGTCTTCTTCTTGAAAGAGCTATTTACATCTTTGGACAGTCTCTTGTCAAGTTTCTTCTAATTCTCCTTCTTTGGCATGTTGCAATCTTCAATGAAATGTCCTCACTTTCTGCACCATGTCATCTGTAGTTTCCAGCTCGATTTATTTTGTCTCCGGCTCGATATCTGCGATGAGACACTAGACCTCACTCGTAGATGTCTTGAATTGGATCGTTCTGAGTCTAATTCGGCCCATTTCTTCTTTGTTTTCTCATCAACAAGTACTCTTTGATCTGTCTTCTTCTTGAAAGAGCTATTTACATCTTTGGACAGTCTCTTGTCAAGTTTCTTCTAATTCTCCTTCTTTGGCATGTTGCAATCTTCAATGAAATGTCCTCACTTTCTATAGTTATAACAAGTTTGATTATAATCATCTTGGTCTTTTTTACAATAAGAATTGATTTAGATTGACTTTATTCATATATTTACCAAATTTCTTAAAAAAATAAAGACATGGTCTCATTTCTTATATGGTTAGAAAATTATTTCTAGAAGCTTCTTCATTAGCCATTGTCTTTACATCATATTCTTTGGAAAGTGATGTCATAAAGCAATTTCACTGTTAAAGTATTATTTGTCGTTCATCAAACTCATTAAGAGTTTCAACGGGCTTCATCTTGGCATTATCTAACTTCCAGATTGCAACGGTCAGCTTGTTTACCTTGGTTTGATCGTTTCCTTTGCAAAGTTTAGTCAGCTTCTCCCAAATTTCTTCGGTTATTGTACATGTCTTTATCTTACTGAACATGTTCTTGTTCTGAGTCTTGTAAAAGATGTACTTGGCAATGTTGTGAAGTTTTTCTTCTTCTTTTCATCAACAAATCGATGCTTCTCAACCATTTGTGGTGGTGCAACCTAGATCACTTGCAATAGTTGTACCTTTTTTAAAGATATTTATAGGACTTCACTGATAACACACTATGTGCCATCATCTTGAGCTGGTAAATGCGCCTACATTTGAAATGTCCAATCATAATTATCTTCTTAGAAAACCATTAGAATTTTGTTAAAGATGTCATTTTAAAATATAGTTATCAGAGTTCAAGAAAAACCTTCTATGATATCACTTGTTAGGATCATATTAGAGTTTAGAGGGTACTGAATAAAATATTTTAAAAAAATTTAATCGTGCTGAACAGTTTTAGGCTATTAAAAAATAGTATTGAACGGCTAGACTTGTTGGACCACTAAAAGATGAGTAAGTGTGAAACGGTCCTGTTTGACTAGTAATGAATTAAATTTGACAGTTTAATAAGAAACGACTTAAAATATGATTTGCAAGAATGTAGAGTACGTAATGAAATAACACAAGTATTTTTACGGATATTTAGAGATAAAACTCTTACGTTCTCATTTCTGACCGGTGGCAGTGCGGTTGGATCTTCAACGGTTTGAACACATGTACTGCTGGTCAATTGGACAAATGATAGTTTACAGCTGGAGTTTATATATTATGTGGCTTTACTTGCCAAAACAACTTGATTTTATGATGCTCTTGTCTGAACGTGTAAGGTCTAGGAAATTCGAGCTATGTAACTGACTGCATGCAATCTAGTGTTTTTATTTAAAATATGTGTTTAATGTTTTTATGCATTTTATTGCATGAGTATTGCATGGATAGGTGTTATTTCATGTTTATTTTAAAGTTTCATGTATTAGGGTTTTAAGTTGCATTTCGCGCTCGTACGAGTAACGGAGACCGGGGATAATCAGGAAAAATATTTTTATTGAATAATTTACTTTAATTATTTAATATATGGTGTATTTAATGAGGAATTTTGAAAATAGGCCTTGGCTGGGTATTTTTACTCATCGGGCCATATTTTAAACGATACGCAAATTTTAACGATTCGGAAGACTTTTTGAGGGTTCGGGCAATATTTTAAAAAACGTACCAAAACGAAATATTTTTCGGGAGTGTTATTTCGGTCAATGGTTTTATATTATTGCTTGATGGGCCCAAAACCCTTTTAATTCCTTTAATTTTTATTTAAGGGCCCATTAGTGCTTAAGTATACCATATAAACACTCCACACTCTAACCCTAACCTACCTCTTGGCCGCCCACCCCATAGTAGCAACATCAGTTTTAAAAAATTATTCAACAGTCGTTCTCGATTTTTCCCTTAGCTTTCAAAGAAAATCTTCCTCCGCATCTTCGGTGCGCGTTCTTCGCAAGGTCCTTCAAGTTTTCGAGCGTTTAAACATTAAGACACGCCATGTATCTTCTTTTTCTCATCATTCATGTTTTATATATGCTGATATGTGTGTCGTGTATGAATATGGTTCGGTCCTTGCATGTTAAAATGTTTTTTAATTCAGCTTGTCAAGAAATACGTATGTTTATGCATATATCTCACGTTTTCTTGACTTATTTGCAAGGGGCTGCTATGGTTAATGTTTGTGAGGCTGTTCACGTCAAGGGCTAGGATGTCAAGGGGCTTGAGTCAGCTAGGGGTCGAGAGTTGTGAGGCCGATCGATTTATTGATAGTTCTTGGGCACTGGGTATGGTGAGATCGAAGGTGTTGGGTGTGCTGCCGTGCATGGCTCGATTCCAGCCAAGAAGCTGACCCTATTGGGTACGTGATAGGGCTGGGAGAGGGTCATGAACAGCTGGTTGTGGTTTAGGAGTCGATCGAAGGAGTTAGGTTTATGGGTGGCTCGATTGTCTTGTTGCGGCGGGGCATCGGGGGGTAACGCACGTGACTGGTGCTTTGGGCAGTAGGGTTATCTAGGGTTGGTCAAGGAGAGTCTCTTGGGTTCGAACTTGGTCCCAGTATAGTTGGTTAGGCGTTGGTCCGCTCGGTCTTGAGCTAGGACCGAAAATTTAGAACCATGGTGCATTAGGGTTTCGCTCGTTCTTAATGCAGAAAAATTCAGTAAGTTGCAGAAAGGTATTGGGGACCTTAGTTATTTCGAATTAGAGGATTTTAGGTATGATTTTATGATATTAAGCTATGTTTTATGTTTGGAAAGATTTGGTTAAGTTTCAGGTTGATTCGGGTTAAAACCGGAACTCCGGTCCAAGTTTTAAAACGAATCGAGTAAGTTTCGAAACGGGCTCCAGTTTACGTCTAAGAATGTTTATAAATATGTTTTTAGGTGTTTTAAGGATTTTGGTTAGATTCGGATCAAAATTTTGAGGTCTAGGGGTAAAATGGTAAATTAGGGTTTTCAGGGCAAAATGATCATTTTGCACCCGACTCGAGTTAGAAGTCCTAGCAGCGCCCTTAACACGATTTGACATGTTTTAAATGCTTATGATATCATGTATATGACTTTTTTATGTAATTATGAAAAAAATACGCTGCATGCTTGATTTTAAGAAAAATTTACGTATATGCATGGTTTTATTAAGTGATGATTATGATGACATGTTTTGAAGGATAGGAGTTAGTTGTGACTAATATGATAACACGATGACACGATGGTATGTAAGGCCAAGGCTCAGTGGACGGGTAATGCTGTCGCTGATGTCCCCGTCGTCGGGTACCACGGTTATACATAGATGGATCCATCGACTGACACGATGATACGAAAGTCACAACTAATGAACGGAAGTCAAATTAAGAAAAACGAACACGTATATGATGATATGGTGTGATATGTTATGAAAATATTTATGCTTCGACAGGTTATGATTATGCATGCAAATTTTATGATCATGAAATGTATTTTTATTATAGTACTTTTCACTGTTGCTTGTTATGTATATGTACTTGCTATAACGTTACATGTGTGTTGAGTCTTTAGACTCACTAAGTGGGAATGATGTAGGTGAGCATATTGATCAGGAGATTGGAGGTGCCGAAGACTGAGTAGGCAGAGTTAAATGTGCGCGCGCACACGAACCCGGGGACCGTATTTTTCGCACATCGTATTTTTAGTTAGGAGTGGATGGATATTTTTCATACTATGCCTTTTTATTATGTTGACGGTTATCAGGAGTTTCACATGTTTCATATTCGATTTATTTTTAAAACGTAAGGTTGAGGATGACGATTTGTCATGGATTTTAAATTCAGTATTTTACTTGTTAGTTGATTACTGGTATTTTAAAAATATGAATTTTCAGCAGTATTGCATGCATGCATGCATTTCAATATAACTTTCGAGTATTAGCTTTCAAAAAAAATTATAATATCATTTTTAGGAGTAGGCGTTCCAGAATGACTAAAACTAATTTAGATGTCTGGAAACTTAAAATACGTACAATAGAATATATAGATGTTGGATCTGAAACAAGTCGATGCTATTATTTTATCAATTGACAAAATTTAGGGTAATATAAATATTTTAACAAAACTTATTTTTTTAAAAAAAGAAACTATATCCAATAATATAATTTTCCAATTTTTTTATTATGATCCACAATTAATTTCTACGATATTTCCATTAATTATTGGGATATGGTTGAGTGTATTATCTCAATGGTGCAAGTTTCTTCCAATTTTTTGTTTTGTACATCCCAAGATGTGACCCTTCACGATAAATGATACATGAAAATGTCAGGGTTCCTTCTTCAATAATTGTATCCATTTTATCTAATTAATTTCTACGATATTTTCATTAATTATTGGGCTATGGTTGAGTGTGTATTATTTCAATGGTGTAATTTTCTTCCAATTTTTGTTTTTATATATCCCAATATGTGACCCTTCACGCTAAATGATACATGACAATATTAGACTTCCTTCCTCAATTATTGTATTCATATTCTTCTCATGAGAAACACAAGCCATTCAATAGAAAGTGACAAACCACCACCCCACGTTTTAAATTCATCTCCAATTATTAATAAGTAATATTTTTTCGTTAAAACAATTCACATTAGCTTTCTCTTGGTTGTTAACTATATATCTAAACTGAAAACAATTTAAGGTTAAAGGGAAAATTGTAAATTATTCCGTTATGTTCTTGTCTTTACGATTTATGTCGTCGATGTTATCGAATTTCAGTTGTGATACGTTATCTTTGTGTTTTTATAATTTTTAGTATTTTTTCTACATGGTGCTGACATGACGCTGATGTGTCTAATGTCACGTAAGCACTTTCATGTAAAAATTACTAAAATTCAATTCTTATAATATAGTGGACTAAAATCGTAAACATTGGACAGATCGAAAATGTAATTTTCCCTTCAATCTAACCTTTCATAACCAATGTTGATGCTTCATTAGTATTTCTATATGACATTATTTGCTTCAGTTATTATTCCTACTATTGTTATTTATTTCCTCGAAGCAACATTTATTATATACTTAAAGTGGAAATCACCTTTGTTCCAATAAAGAACAGGATATCGAAGGTTATAACATCTTGTACTTGTGAAATACTTATTGTTCTAATTATACACTACACAATAAAACAATATTTAAGGTCCAAAATATTATAACATAATCTAACTATATATAAATCTAGGAAAAATAAAAAATGATTAGTTTAGTTATTTTCATGGCATTAATTATATGTGATATGCAAATTTACATGTTAAAAATATGATTTTTTATTAGAATGCATAAAACTATGTTCTCAAAGGCTATTCGAGATGCGACCGAAGAACGGAGACCGGAGATTGTAAAGGAAAAATATTTTTATTAAATGATTATTTTTAATTATCTAATATATGGCATATTTAATAGGTGATTTTTGAAAATGGTGTTTTGAGGTGTTTTTACATGTCAAGTCGTATTTTAAACAGGTTTATGATTTTAGAAGAAAACAAGGACTTTTTGGAGGTCGGTTATTATTTTCGAAAATTTTCTTAAATGATATATTTTTCCAACATTATAATGAGCCTATTATAACAAGGTTATTGAGCCTAACTTTCAACCCAATTATTTATATCAAAATATAGAGTTTCCAAACTACAAAACTCTTCAAACCACACGTTTAAAGCACTAGAATCCTAGGGTTTTCCCTCCATCAATACACGCACACACTGTAAGGTCCAGAAAATTTAAACTGCGTAACCTGAATGCATGCAATCTAGGGTTTTTATTTAAATTAGGTGTTTAGTGATTTTTATGCATTTAATGTATAATTATTGCATGGTTAAGGTTTATTTCATGATTTATTTTAAAGTTTCATGTATTAGGGTTTTAAGTTGCACTTCGCGCTCAAACGAGAAACGGAAACCAGGAAAAATTAAGAAAAATATTTTTATTGAATAATGAATTTTAATTATTTAATAAGAGGTGTTTTTTAGTGTATTTTTCGAAAATGGGCCTTGGTGGGTAATTTTTACTCGTCGGGTCATATTCTTTAGCCGGTAGGCAAATTTTATCGAATATGAGGATTTTTTGAGAGTTCGGGCAATATTTTCAATAATGTATCAAAACGAAATATTTTTCGGGAGTGTTTTTAGTCTTGTCGGGTTTGTGTTTATGCTTAATGGTCTCAAAACCCTTTTAATCCTTCTAAAATGTAATTTAGGGCCTATTAGTGCTTAAATTTTTTATTTAAACACTACTCTACACTAACCCTAAGCCTAATTATACTAAGTAGCCGCCCCTTCCCTCATCCCTTCAGCAGCAACCCACGTTTTTCAGAAGCCACCATCAGTAATTTCGAAATCCTCCATTTTCTTTCAAGCAAGCTTCCTCCCCGCTTCTCTGGTGCTTGACCGACGCGCGTTCCTTCGAGTCTTTGAGCATCTACACATCAAGGCACGCCTTGTATCATACTTTTACTCATCATTCACACTATGTATGCTGTTATGTGTATATTTGCATGAGGATTTTTCGATCTAGAATGGAGCATGGATGTTGTTCGGTTTTTAAACAATTTCATGCATGCCTTTTGATCACAACTCATGTTTTCATGTTTCTGTGCAAAGGACTGCCGGTTTTTGGTCACTAAGGGGCTGTAATCGATGGTATGGTGGAGTCATGAGGCTGGTGTCGAGGGTTGGTCACGTTAGGTTGAGGGCCGAGAGGTGTTTTGTCAAGGGGTGCCTCGTTTTTGGTAGAGATCGGGTGAGAGCTGGAGCCGACGGTGCAAGGGCTGAACCAAGCATGGACCAGACCCTGCTGGGTCTGAGACACGGCCCAGGAAGGCTCAACCACCGCTGGAACCAACCATGGAGCCGGCCGATCGTGCATTTTCAAGTTTAGCATATTAGGGTTTCGAACGTGCAGTTGGGCAAAAATTTCCAGCAGCATGTGGCCTTGTTTCCGTGGATCTTAGTGGGCTGGAAAGTGTGGTTTTAAGGCTGGTTGGGTGCGTTTAGGACATTATTCGAGTTTGGGGAAATTTTGGTTTAGGTTCGAGTTGATTCGGGTTAAAAACAGGACCTCGGTCTAAATTTTAAAACGAATCGATTTAATTTTGAAACGGGCTCAAGTTTACGTCTAAGAAAATCTTATAAATATGTTTTGGGATGTTTTAAGGAGTTTGATAAGCTTCGGGTAGAAATTTAGAGGTCCAGAGGTAAAATGGTCATTTTGGGTTTCTAGAGGCAAAATGATCATTTTGCACCCGGGTTGAGTTTTTAGTCATGGCAGCGCCTTGAGCACAAATTTGTCATGTTTTAAATGTTTATGTATCATGTACATTATTTTTATGTAAATATGAAAAATACGTTGCATGCTTGGTTTCAAGGAAAATTTACGTATATGCATGATTTTATTAAATGATGAATATGATGATATGATTTGAATGATGGGATTTGGTTGTGAGTAACACGATGACACGATAACATGTAAGGACAAGGCTTAGTGGACAGGTAATGTTGTCGCTGATGTCCCCGTCGTCGGGTACAGCGGTTACACGCAGATGGATCCATCGACTGACATGATGATACGAAGGTCACAACTAATGAACGAAATTCAATTAAAAGTAACGAACACGTATATGATGTTATGTTGAGATATGTTTTGACACATATGCTTTATTATGTTTACGTTTACGCTTTAAAGATCATGAACTGTATTTTTATTACGGTACTTTTCACTGTTGCCTGCATGTATATGTACTTGGTATTAACGTTACAGGTGTGTTGAGTCTTTAGACTCACTAGGTTGTGAATGATGCAGGTGAGCATGTCGATGAGGAGGCTAGAGGTGCCGAATTCTGAGGAGGCAGGGTTGGATGTGCGCACATGACCCGAGGACCATATTTTACGCACATCACGTGTTATGAGTTTTTGAGTAGACATGTTCTGTTTTGTGTGTTGGTTATGATATGTTGATGATTTCAAGATTTTTACTCGTATTAGGTTTACACACTTGATTGATGGCCGAGTTAGCAAATTTTAAATTGCAGTATTTTATTTGTCGATCGTTTACCATTATTTTTAAAAGTCATATGCTTCAGTAGTGTTGCACGCATGCACAATTTAGTACTTTTGAAAAAAGAAATACTTTTAAAAAAAATTAGTAGTATTATAGATTAGTAGACGTTTCAATTGGTATCAGAGCAAGGGTCCTGTATAGGGTCCACCACCAGCTTCTGGAGCTCAGTCTTCAAGCCTCAAGTCTGTAAGCTTTTTTGTTTTAATTGCTTTAAATATTTTACTGCTATCACCTACATGATTACATGATTTATGATTTTCAGTACATGTTTAACTGCTTTTATGATTTATGGATTAAATATTTTGAAAACTAGATTAAATTGCATGATGGGTTACATTTAGAATTGGACTGTTTTCAGATATCATGCCTCCCAAACGCGCAACCATTACAGACCGTCAGGATGATATTCCTGGAGGCAATGGAGACCACCCGCCACCGCCACCGCCACCGCCATTGGATGCAGCTACCCGCATACTCGGTTTGGGCGCATTTTTGATGCAGCATGATAGGGTTATAGCTTATGCGTCCCAAAAACTGAAGGTCCATGAGAAGAATTATCCGACTCATGACCTCGAGCTAGCAGCAGTGGTTTTTGCCTTGAAAATTTGGAGGCACTATCTGTATGGGGAGAAGTGCAGGATTTTCACAGACCATAAGAACTTGAAGTACTTCTTCACACAGAAAGAGCTGAACATGAGGCAGCGGAGGTGGCTAGAGCTAATAAAGGATTACGACTGTGACATTAGCTACCATCCGGGTAAGGCTAATGTAGTTGTGGATGCCTTGAGCAGAAAGACTGTAGTGATCACTCATTTATCAGTACAAAGACTGTTGCAAACAGAGATTCAAAGGTTTGAGCTTGCAATTTATGCCAAGGGCAGTGCCCCTAATCTTTCTACTCTGACAGTGTAGCCGACACTGAGAGACAGAATTCGGGCAGGGCAGACTTCTGACGAGCAGTTGCAGAAGTGGAGACTGCTAACTACTTAAATTATAATTCACCCAAGTGTAGGTTATCTGCAAGTAATATATTTCGTGAGTATGAGATCGATTCACAGAGAGGTTATTTTTAGTTTAAATTTATTAATTTATAAATTACCAAATTCAAAAATGAAGTTTACAAATTATAAAATTTTGTCAAGGTTCAAGGATTTATTCTTGGTTTATGTAACATTGTTTAACTAAAAGTAAAACAAAGGAAACCACCATAAATAATGGTTCCAAGAGAAATTAAATAATTAAACATATAAAATATAATATAGTTCTCACTGTCGAAAATACCGAATTAACCGATATTTTATATATGGTACCTATGATTATATATAAATATATAATTGCATAAAGTAAATGTTAAATTAAATCATTATATTTCATTTAGAACAACCGGCAGAGCCACGCTATTGCCTAAATGAAATATAAGATTTAATAAATTAGTTGCGATAAAGTAAAAGTTAGTTGCGAAAAGTAAAAGTTAGATGCGAAAAGTAAAAGTTAGTTGCAATAAAGTAAATGTTAGATTGTTAGATGTTAGTATTAAATCATAATATTGCATTTAGAACAACCGACAGAGCCACGCTATTGTCTAAATGAAATATATGATATAATTATATAAATATATATATATATATATATATATATTTATACATATTTATAAATAATATAACAATAATAATAATCGATGAAATATTTATTGTATCAAAATTAAACAACAAATCAAGATAACCACTTCAATAGTATCAAGCATTTGATGTAAATTGATAACAACAAATAATTCATTTTTATACCTACAATAAAAAGAAGTTAGCTAAATGAAATAAAATAAATAAAGAATATACAAAATATAAACAATCTTACTTCACCAAGAATTCATCCTCTTCACCTTGACATAATAGATTAGCTTGCCATGAGCTTACTTTTGATCAATATTAAAATCATCACTCATAGTTAAGAAAATGAAAGAAAAATATTGGAACTTAGAACTTTGATACACACTCACACTATATTTTACAATGAGATAGAATGATTCTCAAGCTAGCATAAGGCCTCTATTTATAGGCCAAATGAGAGAAAGAGTCAAAAATTTTAATAATGTCATGTAGTTGTAATTGTAGTTTTTGTCTCCTCCAACTTCAATTCAATGACCCTTCTTTCAATGCTATGTTCCACAACTTTAAGCACCGAATTTGACTTGGCTCAAACAAGAAACATGTAGGGAATTGTCTGTAGATGAATTTGGCCACTTGGTTCACCTCATTTGGTTAAATATTGAATTATTTATGATTTTTTTGCTATAAGCTGGTCATAGTAAAAGTAAATCTGGCCTCCTTTTGATATTTGCACAATTTGATCATCTTAATGAATTTTTTAGGCAATCATGTCTTCTGTAAAGTTGTAGATAATTTCTCAAGGATTCCAAACATGTTTGAATCACCTCCATTTGAATTTTGTAGCATGAGTTATCATTATTTTACCAACACGTGGAAAACCTGAAAATAAAACATATTTAGTAAGACACTTAAATATAAACAATCAATACTAAAATAACATAATTTTATAATTTTAATGAAACTTAAATTTTAAAATATAGGTTTTAACATATAATAAATTATTAATTTTAAGTTTCATCAGAGACCAAGAGACGAGGCTAAGGGCCGGAGACTCTATACAGTTGTTGACGGCATAGTCAGATATAGGGACCGATTATGGGTTCCTGACAGTGATTCCCTAAGAGCAGATATCTTGAGCGAGGCCCACATCACCAATTATTCCATCCATCCAGGGAGTACAAAGATGTATAGGGATCTTCAGTCTCTTTATTGGTGGCCAGGCATGAAGTGGGATATTCTGCGTTTTGTTTCCGAGTGTATGACGTGTCAGCAAGTCAAAGCATAGCATCAAGGACCTGCAGGAAAGCTGAGACAACTCCCAATTACCGAGTGGAAATGAGAGAATATTACTATAGACTTCGTGACAGGACTTCCGAGGATGAATGGAGGGTATAATGCAATTTGGGTGATCGTTGACCGGCTCACTAAGTCAGCTCATTTTCTACCGATCAAAAAGATCTCCACCATGACTCAGTACACAGAGATGTACATCAGATAGATAGTTTGACTGCATGGGATTCCAGTGTCCATCGTGTTAGACAGGGATCCGAGATTCACGTCTGCGTTCTAGAAGAGTCTACACCAGGCATTGGGTACTAAGCTGCTATTCAGTATTGTCTTCCATCCTCAGACTGACGGACAGTTAGAGAGAGTTATTCGGATTTTAGAGGACCTACTCAGATCTTTCTTGATCGACTTCCAGGGCAGCTGGGAGCCGAAGTTACCTTTTGTGGAGTTCACGTACAACAACAGCTTTCAGGCATCGATTGGTATGGCTCCATATGAGAATTGTACGGGAGGAAGTGTAGGTCTCCAATGTATTGGGAGAAAGTAGGAGATAGGGTCGGATATCGTCAATCATACTACAGAGTTTGTGGTCAAGATCCGAGACAGGATGAAGACCGCTGAGAGCCGGCAGAAGAGTTACGCGGATTAGCGGCGCCGAGATCTTGAGTTTGTCGTAGTAAACCATGTGTTCGTGAAGGTCGCACCGATGAAGGGTATGATGAGATTTGGGAAGAAGGGCAAGCTCAGTCCGAGATACATAGGGCCGTTTGAGATACTGGAGAGAGTTGGGACACTTGCATACAGAGTTGCATTATCGCCGAATCTGACGGGAGTTCATAATGTGTTCCATGTCTCTATGCTGTGGAAGTACATGTCGAATCATTCACATGTGCTGAACTATGAGCCACTTCAGCTGACACTAAATCCGTCATTCGAGGAGAGACCCACTCAGATATTGGACAGACAAGAGAGGATGTTCCGGAACAAGATGATCCACATGGTCAAAGTCAAGTAGCTGAATCATTCCGAGGAGGAGGCTATACGAGACTGAGGCTGAGATGAGGAGTCGCTACCCGGAGTTATTCGGTATGTTTTTAATTTCGACGACGAAATTTTGTTTTAAGGGGAGAGAGTTGTAAGGTCCAGGAAATTTAAACTGCGTAACCTGAATGCATGCAATCTAGGGTTTCTATTTAAATTATGAGTTTAATGATTGTTATGCATTTAATGCATAATTATTGCATGGTTAGTGTTTATTTCATGATTTATTTTAAAGTTTCATGCATTAGGGTTTTAAGTTGCACTTCGTGCTCGAACGAGGAACGGAGATCGGGGAAAATTATGAAAAATATTTTTATTTAATAATTAATTTAAATTAATTAATAAGAGGTTTGGTTAAGTGTATTTTTCAAAAATGGGCCTTGGTGGGTAATATTTACTCGCCCGGTCGAATGTTTTAGCCGGTACGCAAATTTTAATGAATCGGGATACTTTTTAAGGGTTCGGGCAATATTTTCTAAAACATATCAAAACGAAATATTTTTTGAGAGTGTTTTTGGGTTTGTCAGGTTTATGTTAATGCTTAATGGGCTCAAAACCCTTTTAATCCTTTTAAAATGTAATTCAGGGCCCATTAGTGCTTAAAATTTTATTTAAACACTACTCTACACTAACCCTAACCCTAATTATACAAAGTAGCCACCCCTTCCCTCATCCCTTCAGCAGCAACCCACATTTTTCAGCAGCCTCTGGTATCAAGCATTTGATGTAAATTAAAAACAACAAATAATTCATTTTTATATCTACAAGAAAAAGAAGTTAGCTAAATGAAAAGAAATAAAGAAAGAATATACAAATTATAAACAATCTTACTTCACCAAGAATTCACCCTCTTCACCTTGACATAATAGATTTAGCTTGCCATAAGCTTATTTTTTATCAACACTAAAATCATCACTCATAGTTGGGAAAATAAAAAATATATTGGAACTTAGAACTTTTATACAAACACACTATATTTTACAATGGGATAGAATGATTCTCAAGCTAGCACAAGGCTTCTATTTATTGGCTAAATGAGAGAAAGGATCAAAAATTTATTAATGCCATGTAGATGTAATAGTAGTTTTTGTCTCCTCCAACTTCAATTCCATGGCCCTTCTTTCAATGCTATGTTCCATGACTTTAATCGCCGAATTTGACTTTGCTCAAAACAGAAAACATGTGGGGAATTGTCTGTAGATGATTTGGCCTTTTGGTTCAACTCATTTGGTTAAATATTGAAATAGTTATGATTTTTTTACTATATGCTGGTCATATTAAAAGTAAATTTGTCCTCCTTTTGATATTTGCACAATTTGATCATCTTAATGAGCTTTTTAGGAAGTCATGTCTTCTGAAAAGTTGTAGATAATTCTCAAAGATTCCAAACAAGTTTGAATCACCTTCATTTGAATTTTGTAGCTTGAGTTATCATTATTTTACCAACACGTAGAAAACCTGAAAATAAAACATATTTAGTAAAAAAATTAAATATAAACAAACAATACTATAATAACATAATTTTATAATTTTAATGAAACTTAAATTTTAAAATATAGATTTTAACATATAATAAATTATTAATTTTAAGTTTAATCAGCCACCAAAAGCAATTTCGAAATACTCCAGTTTCTTTCAAGCAAGCTTCCTCCCCGCTCCTCCAGTGCTTGTCCGACGAGCGTTCCTTCGAGTCTTTGAGCATCTACACATCAAGGCACGCCTTGTATCATCCTTTTACTCATCATTCACACTATGTATGTTATTATGTGTATATTTGCATGAGGAATTTTCGATCTAGCATGGAGCATGGATCTTGTTCGATTTTTACACGATTTCATGCATGCCTTTTGATCACAACTCACGTTTTCATTTTTTTGTGCGAAGGGCTGCCGGTTTTTTGTCACTAAGGGGCTGTACTCGGTGGTATGTTGGAGTAATGAGGCTGGTGTCGAGGGTTGGTCATGTTAGGTTGAGGGCCGAGAGGTGTTTTGTCAATGAGTTGCTCGTTTTTGGTAGAGATCGGGTGAGAGGTGGAGCCGGTGGTGCAAGGGCTGAACCAAGCCATGGACCAGACCCTGTTGGGTCTGAGAGACGGGCCATGAAGACTCAACCACCACTGGAACCAACCATGGAGCCGCCGATCGCGTGAAGAGAGATTGGACGCGGGTGGTGCGTTTGGGTTGCTTCTCAGCTTTTGGCATGTTGCAGCACGCATGGAGCTGTGAGATTAGGTTAGGTAGTTCTAGTAGGGTCCTAAGGTGGGCTAGGAAGGGTTGGTACAAGGCTGGTCCGAGCCAGCAGAGCCTAGGGCCGATAATTTTCAAGTTTAGCATATTAGGGTTTCGAACGTGCATTGGGCAAGAATTTACAGCAGCATGTGGCCTTGTTTCCATGGGTCTTCGTGGGTTGTAAATTGTGGTTTTAAGTCTGGTTAGGTAGTTTTAGGACATGATTCGAGTTTTGGGAAAATCGGGTTAGATTCGGGTTGATTCGGGTTAAAATCGGGACCCCGGTCAAAGTTTTAAAACGAATCAATTACGTTTTTAAACAGGCTCGAGTTTACGTCTAAGAAACTCTTATAAATATGTTTTAAGGAGTTTGGTAGGCTTTGGGTCGAAATTTAGCGGTCCTGGGGTAAAATGATCATTTTTGGTTTTCAGGAGCAAAATGATCATTTTGCACCCGAGTTGAGTTTTTAGTCCTGGAAGCGCACTGAGCACAAATTTTTCCTGTTTTAAATGTTTATGTATCATGTACATGATTTTATGTAAATATGAAAAATACGTTGCATGCTCGATTTCAAGAAAAATTTACGTATATGCATGATTTTATTAAGTGAATGATATGATGATATGATTTGAATTATGGGCAGTTGGTTGTGACTAATACGATGACACGATGACGTGTAAGGTCAAGGCTTAGTGGACAGGTAATGATGTAGCTGATGTCCCCGCTGCCGGGTACCGCAGTTACACGTAGATGGATCCATCGACTAAAATGATGATACAAAAGTCACAACTAATGAACGGAATTCAATTAAAAGAAACGAACACGTATATGATGTTATGTTGAGATATGTTTTGACATGTATTCTTTATTATGTTTACGTTTACGCTTTAAAGTTCATGAATTGTATTTTTATTACGGTATTTTTCATTGTTGCCTGCATGTATATGTACTTTGTATTATAAGTGTATTGAGTCTTTAGACTCATTAGGTGTGAATGATGCAGGTGATCATGTCGATGAGGAAGCTGGATGTGCGTACATGGTCCGATGACCATATTTTCCGCACATCACGTGTTATGAGTTTTGAGTAGACATGTTTGGTTTTGTGAGTTGGTTATGATATGTTGATGATTTCAGGATTTTTACTCGTATTAGGTTTACACACTTGATTGATGGCCGAGTTGGCAAATTTTAAATTGCAGTATTTATTTGTCGATCATTTACGATTATTTTTAAAAGGCAAATGCTTCTGTATTGTTGCATGCATGCACAATTTAGTACTTTTGAAAAAATACTTTTAAAAAAAATTAGTAGTATTTTAAATTAGTAAATGTTTCACACACTCACTCACTCACTTTCAAGGCAATTCAAATGGGATTTTTGAAAGGAAAATCGCCGCAAGGTCTCCCCGTCTCTCCGCCAACATTCTTCGCGTCTAGAATTGATTTTTCATGTGTGAATGATGCAAAGGCACGTTTTAATCTTTCGTTGGTCATTGTTCATACCATATTATTAGTGAATATACATGTATTCATGAAAAATATGATGCGCTATTATTTATTTTAGTTTTTATGGCATACAAATGGAAAAACCTTGATTTATTGAATGATTTTGATGATTATTGATGTACAAAGGGGCTGCCAGGTTAGGGACAACATGGGCATGATTTAAGGACTATTTAGGAGGCTAGATGAGTAGGGGTGTCAATTCGGGTGGGTTGGGTCGGGTTGAGCAATATCACTATTCAAAAATTGTTCAACCCGAAACCGAGCCAACCCGAAAACTCTCAACCAGAACCCGATTAACCCGAATCAACCCGATTAACTCGATTTTGAATATTTTTTAATTTTTTTAAAAGGAAATTAAATAAAATTCAAATAATAATAATAATAATAATAATATTATTATTATTATTATTTTAATTTAAAAACATAAAAAAATATCTCTCATATATATGATTTAAATTTGAAAGTTTAATTGTAGAAAAATAAAGTATATTTACTATATCAAATAAACAATTGTTTAAAAATAAAAAATGTTCAAAATAAATATTAAATTATGAAAATATATGATATAAATATACAATAAATATTTTTTCAGACATACAGTATATAAAAATGTAGGCAATATTTATTAATTATTTTTAAAAAAAATTAAAATTTTCGGGTCAACGAACTTAACCCAACCCGATCATTTTTTTGCGTCAGTTATCGGGTCCAACCAAATCTTACCCCGAAATCCCCAAACCCAAACTTGATATTTTTGGGATTGAACCGTGTCTGGTTGGTGGGTCGTGTCTTATTTTGACACCCCTATATATGAGGCTACGCAAGAGCTGGACGGGAAGGAATAGGGGTTGGACGAAGATTTGTTCTTTAGGAGTCTAGGACTCGGTTGTTTGGGAATTCAAGGGAAAGTCGTGCGGGTCCTATCGAGGCAAGGGGCTGGGCTCGTGAGGGTCCTAGCATCGAGCCATGGTGGTCCACGCAAGGCTGGAGATACTCGGTAGGGCTGTAACCGACGCGCAAGGGAAAGGAACACGCATGTCCTCGTTCATGGGCGGGTAGGTTCCTAAGGGTTCGGTCTAGGTCCTAGGATGGCTGGATAGGGGCTGGTCGCGTCGGCTAAGGGCTAGGCTCGAAGGAACTCTCGAATGGTTAGAGCTAGGGTTTGGACAAATAAGCGCATAAATTTCCAGAAGCTTTTTAGGCATTTCCGAGGGTTTTAGATGGCTTGAACTCAGTTGAAAAGGGGTTAATAGGGTGGTTAAGTTATGGTTAAAGTTTGGCAAAGTTCGGTTAAGTTTCGAGTCGATTCAGGTTAAAACGGGACTTTGGTTCAAGTTTTAAAAGAAATTACGAATTTATTCGATGAGCTTAATTTTACATAAATGTTTATGGGTGAATTTTAAGGTGTTATGATAAGTATGGATGGATTTAGGTCGTCGTTTTATAGTCTAAGCATAAAATGGGAAAGTCGGGGTTTCGTGGGCAAAACGGTCATTTTACACATGAATTACATTAGCAGTTCTGGCAGTGTCTTGATTGCTGCAAGGAATGTTAAAATGTTTATTTTGAAAGGTTAGGGAGTTTTTTGATGAAAATTGTAAAATGTTAAAGAATAAGTTGTATGCATGGTTTCAAGAAAATGTTATGTGCATGAATTTATATAAGTGATTGATATGATAAAATGTTTTGATTGAGGTGATTTGATTGTGATCAATACCAACACGAATACGAATACGAATACGAAATAACAAGATGATATGTAATACCAAGGCTCAGTTGACGGGTGAGAGTGTCGTTGATGTTTCCGCTGCCTGGTACCATGGTAATACATAAGATTGATCGATCGACAAACTGCTGATACGAAAGTCACAATTAATGATCTGAATTCATATAAGATGAAAACGTGTATTATATGATGAAAGAAAAGTAATGATGAAAGAAAATGTTTAAGTTTATGCATATTCATGAAAAAACTATCTTTATTAAAAGTATTTTCACTGTTGCTTATTAAAACGTCTGCCTTTTTATTGCTTAAAAAGTACTAGAAATTTTTTTTTTATAAACACTCAATTTTCGGCCATACACATAAACCTCATAAAATATTTTACCCTTTAAAATAAAATATCATCCAACTAGCAATTTAAAAATCAAGTAAAATAGTCATAAAAATGAAATTGTTGCATGTTTTACCAAACCTAAAAAGCAATAAATTTGAAAAGTATAGCCCATACTAAACCTCTCAAAAATCTCTCAAAGCATAAATAAATAGTCTTAAAATCTTTAGCATAAATCATAAGTCATAACCATAAATGCGGAAAAATAGAAGCGCTGGTCCTCGGGTTGTGTGCACCTTCAGTCCAGTCAAATCACTCGTCAAGAACTCCCTCAAACTCACCTGCATCCATCACACCTAGTGAGTCTAAAGACTCAACACACCATCATCTTTATAGCAAGTAATACGTAATACAGTCAACATATAACAGTGAAAAATATTTGTACTTAAAATATTGTTTTCATGAAGATGCATAAACTTCAAACATGAACATTTTCGTAAACCTTTTATGATGCATGAACTTTAAATAGAAACATTGTAGAGGCCTAAAAATCCGTGCTTGAAAATTTGCGGGAAATTTAAAATTTTTCTTTTCAAATAATTAAAATTTCCTCAATCATAAATGAACTGATACATAAAGTTTGATGTTTAAAATTGCAGCGGAAGAAATTAACATTTTTCGAAATAACAATAAAAAGTTCATCCAACGATTGTTGAGCAATAAAATAATAAATGCTGAACTGAGGTCCTCGGGTCCTACTACTGCCGACTCGAGCTGGCTCACTGAATTAACTGAAATGATAAAAATTTAAACAACTGCATAAATAATAAATAATTAAATTTAAATACTCATGCATTAAAATCATTTTAAATTTAAATACTAGAATTATGCATGGCTTATACGTAGTCTAAGTTACGGGTTGCGGGGGGTGATCGCCGGTGCCATCAGTTGCACGGACAATGAGCGGCTCCTGGCAGGCTTCTAGGTGGAGGGAACATGAATGAATCGACCCACACGGGAATGAGAGGGATTCCGAGACTGTTCAATGTAATGGACTGTACAGTTGAAGAGGGCTTAAAAGATTTGATTTGTTCTACTCATATCACGAAGGTGCATCTTATTTTCGGTAGCTCATCACATAACAACTCCAAAGTTAAGCGTGCTTGACTTGGGGCAATTTTGGGATGGGTGACCTCCTGGGAAGTTTCCCAGTGTGCGTGTGAGTGAGGACATAAGCACGCTGGAAAGACTCGTCTTGATACAGTGAGGACAGTCGTCGAATCTGGGGCGTTTCAGTTAATATAAGAGCTGACCTCTCTTAGTACGGTGTGGTTCGGGGACGAACCAAGCGGATGCTGGTGGGCATGTGAGGCCCGGGACCGAAGAGGGCGGGGGGTGATCGCTGGTGCCATCAGTTGCACGGACAATGAGCGGCTCCTGGCAGGCTTCTAGGTGGAGGGAACATGAATGAATCGACCCACACGGGAATGAGAGGGATTCCGAGACTGTTCAATGTAATGGACTGTACAGTTGAAGAGGGCTTAAAAGATTTGATTTGTACTATTCATATCACAAAGGTGCATCTTCTTTTCGGTAGCTCATCACATAAGAACTCCAAAGTTAATCGTGCTTGACTTGGGCCAATTTTGGGATGGGTGACCTCCTGGGAAGTTTCCCAAGGTGCGTGTGAGTGAGGACATAAGCACGCTGGAAAGACTCGTCTTGATACAGTGAGGACAGTCGTCGAATCTTGGGGCGTCTCAATCATTTTCAAAATGATGCATCAATTTTAAGCATAAACATTTTCAGGACATGCATCACATAAACCTTAACATTTTCCTTTTTTTTCTTTAACATGACATGACATAAAACATTTTTCATGATCATTAACATTTTTCCTTTTCCTTTGTTGAATTCAGATCGTTAATTGTGACTTTCTTAACATGACATGAACATGAAAAATCGATGGATCCATCTACATGAAACCGCAGTACTGGGCGGCAAGGGACACCAGCACACTTTCACCGGTCAATTGGGCCCTGGCCTATCCTGATCGAATAGAAATACGATCGTCGGGGTTCCCTCGGGGGCCTTTTCCATAAATGAGTTTCCTCTGGGCCTTTTCCCCTCACGATATTCTCATTCTTACCGGTACCAGAAAACCGTTACCACATATTCGTAATGATGAAAATACGATCGTCGGGCTCCCACTGGGACCGTCACCCTCACGACATCCCCAACATTAACGAATTAGTCACAATTACTTCACTTCCTTCAACATTTACATTCTCATCACTTTATAAAAATCATGCATAACATAACATTTTTGTTTTTGAAACCAAGCATGCAACATGTCTTTTAAATGTCAACCTTAAATCATAAAAATTCGTGGACATTCAAAAATCATAATTTAATCATGAACATTACATAAACATTTTAAATGACATTTTAACATCAAAATATTTAAAATAACATTTTGACATATTAAATCATAAACATATAAAATTCCCTAAACATTTAAAATATCATTTTAACATATAAAATCCCATAAACATTTAAAATATTATTTTAACATAAAAAAATTCCATAAACATCCATCACTATAGGAAATAATCATATTAGCACATAAAACAGCATTCAGGGCACTGCCATGATGTTTATTAATTTTTAGGTGTAAATAGACCGTTTTACCCCTAGACGTAAAATTTCCCGTTTTTGACTTTTTCTTGAATTCATTGACTCTAAAATGTCCCAAATAATTATTTAGGCTTACATGAATTTTCTCATATTTTTATTTGGCATAAATCGAGAACTTTTAAATTAATCTTTAAATAAGACGTATTAATGCTTTTTAATCTCGAATTAAACCAAACCTTAATATAAAATTCCTAAATTCATAATTTAGTCTTTTTATATTATTTTAGCCGTTACGAACCATGACTCGACCCCCCGTGAGCCGTTTTTCAATTTTAATTAGTTAAAAACCCTGTTTTGACACCTAAACTTTGACCCCGAGCCAACTTTCGATTTTCATGAGTCACACCCAAACCATACTGATCCAACACTTGACCAACATCCTAAAGTACCCTACTGGACCATTAGACTACTAAGAAACCCATGCCAAACCCAAAAATGAGCCACCCCAAGTCACCCCTATTCTGGCCGAGAACTCCTAGTGTGGTAGGACTCTATGATTTGCTTCCCAACCCTTACCAACGAGCCCAGCACTTGAACCAACCACCTGTGCACTTCCCTAAGACCCTTAGGACTCGCTCTAGCCCAGCCCCTGAGCATCAGACCGAGCCCTCCCCTCCCAGCAAGCTGCTCACCCCACGCGCAGAAACTGAGTTTGCTCTCGGGTAGGAGTCCTCGTGTATCAGGACTCCTCCCAGCCCTCAAACCCGAGTCCTAGCTTGGCTATGACTCTACCCTAGACTTAACCAAGCCCCTAGCCATCCCTGAACCCAAGCCAAGGCCAGCCCTCCCCCTTGTGCATGAAACCCGACCCCTCATTGCTTGACAGCAACTCACGGCTTTGCTTGTTCCCATGCTTCTGCCGTGAGTTTGGGAGTTGTGTGAGACTCTAATACACATAAAATCTTTGCTTGATCATCATTACTATCATGGCAGCCCCCTTTTATGCATGAACAATTTATTGGATGCAAAATCATGAATTTGAAACTCCTATGTGCACTATTTCGAAAATACAGAAAAGTGGGGTTCATGTTCTTCATGCGTACAATATTTAAACAATAATATGATATGATGGATGAGAAAAGGAGATGTATGGCGTACCTTTGCGTTATATACGCATGAAAATCCGTTGACGACGAAGAACGGGACGCAACCTAGGCTTGAATCTCCCTTGTCCTTCTAACTTTCCTTCCCCAAAGTGTGTTGTGTGTGCCGTGAGCTTTGAGAAAGAGTTTTCAGATTTTTAAAAAGTGTGGCCGTGAGAATGTCTAGCTTGAGTAGGGTTTTGGTGATTTAAATATATTAATTACACTAATTAAATTACTAACTAGGCCTTAGGCCTATCAAGCCTTTAAATTAAGCCCATTAGTTTTAATTAGGATTTAATAAAATATAAACAAAGTTTTTGTTTAAATAAATTTGTGAATTAAATAGCCAGGTTGCCAAAAAAGCTCGCATTTTGTTGAAAAACCAACTCCGATAAAATTTACGTCTTGGCTTATAAAATCACCTCAAAACCCCTAATTTTCAAAAATAATAAAAAAAACCCACAATCATATTTTAAATAATTAAAAATAATTATTTAATAAAAACATTTTCTATTTTTCAGTCATCGGTCTCCGTTCCTCGATCGCAACTTGAATATCCCTAAAAATGCAATTTTATGCATGATGATAATTATAAAATCATATTTAACATGTTAGCATGTATGTCACATAATCAAATAGCAATAAAAATCAGTTAATTACTCATTTTCCATTATTTCCTAGATTTGCATGTAGTTGGATTACGTCGTCTTAATTTTGGACCTTATAACTCCTCCCCCCTTAAATGAAATTTCGTACTCGAAATTAGAACTTACCGAATAGATCAGGATAGCGACTCTTCAAGTCCCTCTCGATTTCCCAAGTAGCTTCCTCTTCCGAGTGATTCAGCCACTTGACCTTGACCAGTGGAATGACTTTGTTTCACAATCTTCTTTCTTGCCTTGCTAAGATCTGGACAGGTCTTTCCTCATAGGTCATGTTTGGAGTTAGTTGGAGTGGTTCATAATTAAGCACATGTGACGGATTCGACATGTACTTTCGCAGCATTGAAATATGGAACACATTGCGAACTCCTGAAAGCGCTGGTGGCAACGCCACTCTATAGGCTAATGTCCCAATTCTCTCCAAAATCTCGAATGGACAAATAAATCTTGGACTTAGCTTGTCCTTCTTGCCAAAGCGCATAACACCCTTCATGGGTGCTATTTTCCCGAATACAAGATCACCCACTGCAAACTCTAAGTCCCTTCGTCTTTTATCCGCATAACTCTTTTGTCGGCTTTGTGCAGTCTTCATTCTCTCACGAATTTTGACTACAAGCGCGGCAGTCTCTTCAATCACATCCGACCAATATCTATTCTTTCCCCAACCTCGTCCCAATGAATAGGAGATCTACATTTCCTTCCATAGAGCGCCTCAAAAGGAGCCATTCCGATTGATGATTGGAAACTATTATTGTAGGTGAACTCCACTAGAGGTAACTTTGGTTCCCAATTGCCTTGGAAATCGATAACACATGCTCGCAGTAGATCTTCCAAAATCTGTATAACCCTTTCTGACTGACCATCGGTTTGAGGATGGAATGTTGTACTGAACAATAACTTGTTCCCCATCGCTGCATGCAGACTTTTCCAAAAAGATGACGTGAATCTCGGATCCCTGTCAGAAACAATAGATACAGGAATCCCATGCAGACGAACTATCTCTCGAATATATAAGTCGGCGTACTGAATCATGGTGAACGTCGTCTTAATAGTTAGAAAATGCGCTGATTTGGTAAGACGATCAACTATCACCCATATAGCATTGAACCCTTTAACTGTCTTTGGCAATCCCACAACAAAGTCTATGGTGACATTTTCCCATTTCCACTCGGGAATAGGGAGTGGCTTCAATTTCCCCGCTGGTCTTTGATGCTCTGCTTTGACTTGCTGACAAGTCAAACACTCAGATACGAATCTCAAGATGTCCCTCTTCATCCCCGGCCACCAATATAACAACTGCAAATCTTTGTACATCTTTGTACTTCCCGGATGGATGGAGTAAGGTGTGTCATGGGCTTCCTTCATAATAAGATCTCTCAAAGAGTCGTCACTTGGAACCCATAGACGATCTCGATAGCGAACTAAACCATCCACCACTGAATATAAATTCCGGCCCTTGGCTTCATCCCTAGCTCTCCACTTTTGTAACTGCTCATCAGTGGACTATCCATCTCGAATCCTATCTCTCAAAGTCGACTGGATTGATAATGTGGCAAGATTTTGGACCTCTCCCCTAGCATACACTGTAAGCTCAAACCGCTGTATCTCGGACTGCAACGATTTTTGGAGTGATATTTGAGTGATAACTGTTGTTTTTCTGCTCAACGCGTCTGCTACTACATTAGCTTTTCTCGGATGGTAGCTAATGTCACAATCATAGTCCTTCACTAACAAAAGCCATCTGTGCTGTCTCATATTCAACTCCTTTTGGGTGATGAAGTATTTCAAACTTTTATGATCGGTGAATATCTTGCACTTCTCCCCATAAAGATAGTGTCTCCAGATTTTTAGTGCAATAACTACTGTTGCAAGCTCAAGATCATGAGTAGAGTAGTTCTTTTCGTGAATTTTCAGTTTCCTTGACGCATAGGCAATAACTCGGTCGTTTTGCATCAGAACTGCGCCCAAAACAAGCTTAGAAGCGTCGGTATAAAGAACATACTCCCCTTGCCCTGATGGCATAGATAACACCGGCGCTGTAATCAAGGCCTGCTTCAGCTTATCGAAACTGTCTTTACACTCGGATCCCCAAATGAACTTTGCATTTTTCTTCGTCAAGGATGTCAAAGGCACTGCAATAGATGAGAATCCCTTGATGAATTTGCGATAATAGCCAGCTAGTCTCAAGAAACTGCGAATCTCGGTAACACTCTTCGATACTGGCCACTCTTTCACTGCCTCAACTTTACTTGGATCGACTTCCACTCCATCACTAGAAATGATGTGGCCTAAGAACGCCACTCTATCGAGCCAAAACTCGCACTTACTGAACTTTGCATAAAGCTTTCTGTCTTGCAGTACCTGCAGTGCTGTCCTCAAATGGCGACCATGCTCCTCTCTGCTCTTGGAATAAATCAATATGTCATCAATGAAGACAATAATAAACTGATCCAGATACGGCTGAAATACGCGATTCATGAGATCCATAATGATCGCTGGCGCATTGGTCAACCCGAAGGGCATGACCATAAACTCATAGTGCCCATATCTCGTGCGAAATGCCGTTTTGTGGACATATGACTCTTTTACTTTCAATTGATGGTATCCAGATCGCAGATCAATCTTAGAAAATACCGATTCTCCTTGCAACTGATCAAATAAATCTTCAATTTTTGGCAGTGGATACTTATTTTTTATAGTAACCCTATTAAGCTCTCGATAATCAATGCAAAGACGCATGCTACTATCTTTCTTTTTCACAAATAATACCAGTGCGCCCCATGGAGAGTAACTAGGGCGAATGAAACCCTTGTCTAGCAATTCTTGGATTTATCTTTTAGTTCTTTCATTTCAGTAGGTGCTAGACGATAAGGTGCTTTCGATATAGCAACTGTGCCCGGGATTAGATCAATAGAGAATTCCACTTCACGATCGGGCGGAATACCAGAAACATCCTCGGGAAAGACGCTAGGAAAATCTCTCACAATATCAACATCTTCTAACTTCTGACTGATAGATTCATGTGCAGTAGTGACACATGCTAGAAAATCTTGGCATCCCCGCTTCATAAGCTTCCTCGCACATAGACAAGAGATAATGTGCGGAATTTGATTGTTTCTTGCAGCCTCAAAGACAAAAGCTTTACCACTAGGTGGCCTAATAGATACTTGAAACGTCTGCTTATTCGTTTTCTTAAAAAGTACTAGAAAATTTTTTTTTTAAACCTCACTTAGCATCGGCTGAACCATAAAATATTTTTGATATCATTTTAAAAATAAACATCCAACTGTCATTTAAAAATCCAAAGAAAAATATTTTCAAGCATAAAATCGTCAAACATTTTATCAACCTAAAAACATTCTTTGAAAAATATAGCTCATACTATAACCTCTCAAAAATCTCTCATAACATAAATAAAAGACGTAAAAATATCTTTAACATTGCTTAAAATCATAAATAATAACTAGTGCGGAAAACTAGCATCGGTCCTCGGGTTATGTGCACCTTCAGTCCAGTCAAGTCAACCATCAAGACCTCCATAAACATATTCGTAATCACCTACATCAATCACACCTAGTGAGTTTAAAGACTCAACACGTCATATTCTTGATATCGAGTAATACGTAATACAGTTAACATATAACAGTGAAAAATACTTGTACTTAAAATATCGTTTTCATGAAGATGCATAAAAATAAACATTTTCGTAAACATTTTCATGATGCATAAAAACATTTTCAAAAGACATAATCATATCACTTAAACATATTCATATTCATGACCATATTCGTATTCATATTCATGTTCGTGTTTGTTGAATTCAGATCGTGATTGTGACTCGTATTCTTAAACGTATTGGGCGATGGATCCATCTAAAGAAACCACAGTACTGGGCGGCGGGGACACCAGCAACACGCTCACCGGTCAACTGGGCCTTGGCCAACTTATTAACATATTCGTATTCTTATCACGTATTCATATCCGTATCCGTATCCAAGGAAACACGATCGTCGGGCTCCCACTGGAACCATAACACTCACGATATCTCCAACATATTCAGTAGTCACAATCCCTTCACATCCTTCAACATGTCGTATTTCCATCACTTAATAAAAACATGCATATAATATCATTTTATTTTGAAACCAAGCATGCAACATATCTTCTAAATGTCCAATTTAAAACCATAAAATCCATAAACGTTTTTAAAATAACATTTTAACATATACATATCCATGAACATTTAAAAATAACATTTTAACATATAAAAATTCATAAACATTCCAAATAATCATATTAGCATATAAAACAGCATTCAGGACACTGCCATGACGTATACTAATTTCTAGGTGTAAAATGACCGTTTTACCCCTATACGTACAATTTCACGTTTTTGACATTTTCTTAATTCCATTGACTCTAACATATCCCAATAATTATTTAAGCCTACATGAATTTTTTCATATTTTTATTTCGCTTAAATCGAGGACTTTTAAATTAATCTTTAAATGTGACGTCTTAATGCGTTTTAATCCCGAATTAAATCAAACCTTAATATAAAATTCCCAAATTAAAAAATTAGACTTATAATAAATATTTAAGCTTAAACCTAATTTTTCATAATTTTATGAAGTTTAAAAATAGGCTTTCCAGTTAACTCGTTAATTAGCGTTTCGTGCGGCGATTAAATCCCGAATAAATCCAAAACTCGTTATTTTGACCCCAAATTTTAAACATAACATTTCTAATATTTATTCTACCCTTCCAAGTCATGAGCCACTCCCATGGACCCATGGATTTAAGTTTAGTTTTATTATTTTCGTTTTTGACACCTTATCGAACACACCGAGCCATCTCCTAATTTACTCAAGCCATGCCCGAGCCACCTCAAGCCAAAACCAAGCCAACCCATCTAGGGACCCTACCGTGCAAGCCCAGCCCAAAAAACCCCGGCCCTGGCCCGCTCAAAACTTGCTAGACCGAACCCAACATTCTGCAGGTGTGTGTTACCTAGCAATAGTAGGACTCTTAACCCAACTAGGACACTTCCAGCCCTTAACCACTTGACCCCTCATGACCCTAACCACCCTGGACCACGCCCAGGCCAAGTCCAGACCAACCCCAAGCTTCAAAAACTGCACAGCGAGCCACCACACCAAGCACAGCAGCAGCGCTCTAACTTGCTTCTCACACTCCCTGCGTTTGGCTCGAGCCACGTCGAGCCACCACGCACCAACCCACAACCCAACCCTTGGCCAACCTCCCTTGACCCTTATGGACCAGCCTGGCTCGCGCCCAGGCCTGTCGCAAGCCTAACGTTCCCGCTGCGCACAGAAACTCACATGGGGGAGAGTCCTAGTTCACTAGGACTCTTCCCTAGCCACCACCTTGACCCCTAGCCGCCCTAGGACCCAACCCTACCCTAGACCGAGACCAACACTGCCCCTGGTCGAGCCCTAGATGAGCCCCAACAGCCCATGCCAAGAAACGAGCCACTTGACTCTTGTGCAATCAAAAAACCCACGGTTCCTTCTTAATTGATGCCTACTGTTGTTTTCCAGCTTTTGTTGCTCACGTTTTCAGCTTATTTGGTGTGTGTTTAGGACCCTAAATTTTTTTAAAACACCCTTAATCCATACCCTAACCATGGCAGCCCCTTAACACAAATTAAACATGATTTTTGAATCAACAAACAAGAGTTAAACCCATGCATATGAATAGTTGCGAAAATTATAATTTGAGTGTCTTGTTTTCTTTCAAAACATGTTCAAATAAATATTATGGTGTGATAGATGATTGAAAGAAAGAATATGGCGTGCCTTTGCGTTTTATACGCACGAAAAACCGTTGACAACGTCGAAGAACGGAGCAAGACCTTGGCTTTGAATTCCCTTGAGCTTCTCGATTTTTCCCCTCAATTATTGTAGATGTGTGTGTCGTGTGTTGGGGTGGGGGAGAGTTTTCTGAATCTTTAATGAGTGTGGGGCGTGAGTTACGAGAGTTTTAGGGTTTTGGGGTGCTAATCATATATTATATATAGCTTAATTAAATACTAACTAGGCTTTAGGCCTATTAAGCCCCCAAATTAAGCCCATTAGTCTTAGTTAGAATTAAATAAAATATTAGCAAAGTTTTGGGTAAAAATAGTCTGTAAATTAAATAGCCAGTTTTGCTAAAAAGTTCGTATTTTTGTTCAAAAATCAACCGATAAAAATTACGTCCCGGCGTATAAAATCACCTCAAACCCCTTATTTTCAAAAATAATGAAAAACATCACCCATATTTTAAATAATTAAAAACTATTATTTAATAAAAACATTTTCCGTTTTTCAGCCCTTGGTCTCCGTTCCTCGATCGCAACTCGAATAACCTTTAAAAATACATTTTAATGCAACCATGTAGAAAATATATTTTAAACATGTAAATATGCACAACAAAATTAATTAATTCAATTAAAACATTTAATAAAAATACACAAAGAATTTAATCACTCGTATGCATGTGGTTCGTGTGGATTCTAGAATTTTCTGGGCGTTACAATACTGATCGCTGACGAAAATTTATCGAAGCTCCATTCGCTGATAGCCAATCCATCCCAAGTATAATATCGAATTTGGGCATAGGAAGCACAATAAGATATGCCCGAACAACATCTTTGAATAACCGAAGCTCCAGATTCTTAACAATCTTAGACGTGAGCATCTGATCACCGGATGGAATAGAAATTTTGAAACCCAAACCCATATCTTGAGGAGTAATTTTCAGTTTTTTGATGAAGGTTTCAAATATAAAAGAATGTGTAGCTCCTGAATCTAGTAATGCATAGGTAGCCACACCTAGAATGATGATCCTCCCTGCGGTGAAAATATCTATTAAATCTTTTAAATCTTTTCGCGTTGAATCTTAAGGATTTGCTATCATTAATTCCCAAAGTTATGTGTAAATTGCGAGTCGAACCTAAACATTTCTTGAAAAATTGCTTTTTAGCCCTTGAGGATTTCGAAAATCACATTCATGGCCCTTTAAGAATTCGGTAATTGCGTTTTGGTCCCTTAACTTTCGAAAATTACAATTTAAATCCCAAAATTTCGAAGTTCTCCCAAATCCCTTTTATTATGTTTCTTTAAATTTTGGCCCTAAACCTTTTTATTTGGAATTAAGTCATCCTTTACATAAAATAAGACACAAAATCAATATCATTTTCCATGGTTTCAAAAATCATAACTTAAATTCAACTAAGTAGAACATGCAACCTACTTTCCACTAGGTTAGATCTTGTTCCCAAATCAATCTAATAACCATTTTAACATTTCATGCAATAATAAGCAATATAAAAATGTTAAATGACTTGGTTACCCGTGATGAGTGTAGTGTCTGCCTCTTCCTCAGCTTCCGCGGCATTCATAACATAGGCTCGGGCCGTAGTAGCTGCTTTCTTCTTTGGGCAGTCGATAGCTTTGTGTCCATCCTCCTTGCAGTAGAAACATTTAAATGATCCCCATTCACATGTGGACGGTTGCACTGTTTGCATGGTTGCCTTTCAGCAGGCTTTGGTGCTCCAGGATTCTGTGGCTTTGGTGGTGCTGGCTTCTTGATTGGACCTTGGGGCTTTTGACGCCCTTGAGGTCTAGAAGGACCCGTATATGGTTTCTTATTCGGATGATTATTATTCTGATGTTGTTGCCTCTTACGCTGTAACTCAAAGTCAATGTCCTTCAAGGATTGCTCAGCCTGGTATGCATAGGTAACTGCTGTAGCATGATCCACAGGATGCATCATCATAACCTTATCTCGAATGGTAGGTCGAAGGCCATCCATGAAATGTCTAAGCTTTTCTTCCGCATCCTTGGCAATAAGGGGTACCAAGTGACAACCCCTATCGAATTTCTTCATAAAATCAGCAACAAATACGTCTCCCTGACGGAGAGTCATAAATTCACTCTTTATTCGGTTTCTGACATCAGCAGTAAAGTATTTCTCATAGAATTTTGTCTTGAACTGAGCCCAAATGAGTGTAGCAAGGTCTACACCATGCTCGGCTCCTTCCCACCATAAGGAAGCATCATCCCTAAACAGATAAGTGGTACACCTCACACGATCCGCATCTCCCATATCCAGGTATCGAAAGTGTACCTCAAGTGAACGGATCCAACTTTCAGCAGCAAAGGGATCGGTAGTGCCAGAAAATTACTTCGGCCCTAGCCTCCGGAACTGGTCATATATATCATGCTGTGGCCTAGGTGCCTGCTGCATCTGCTGCTATAGTTGTTGCTGCTGTAATTGCTGTTGTTGTATCTGCTGCTCGAAGAGACGAGCCATCCCCTCAAGAGCACGAGTAGCAGCATCTGGTGGTGGTGGTGGTGGTGGCGCATTTTCTTGATTATTCCCTTGGTGATTCACGCTGTTCTCTGCCTGATTCTCAATAACAGGAGCACTTCTAGGAGGCATTTTATCTTAACGTTTTCCAAATTCTAACGTAACCAACATGCAGTTAAATCTAAGTTCTCTAATCATGCGACATATCATATCCCATAAAGCAATTTAAGCATGCAAAGCATAAATACTTAAAAAGTTCGTAAAAATGTACAATAAGCATAATATTCATGAAGTCATGCAGGTAACATCATACTGAATCATATAAAGCATGTAAAAACTTAAAACTTTGAGGCTTGATGACTGATCTTTCCGGCGCAGATGGTGGCACAACCCTTTACAGGACCTTTGCTCTGATACCAACTGAAACGTCTACCCTTTTTATTGCTTAAAATGTACTAGAAATTTTTTTTTTATATAAACACTCAATTTTTGGCCATACACATAAACCTCATGAAAATATTAAAATATTTTCCCCTTTAAAATAAAACATCATACAACTAGCATTTTAAAAATCAAGTGAAATAGTCATAAAAATGAAATCGTTGCATGTTTTACCAAACCTAAAAAGCAATAAATTTGAAAAGTATAGCCCATACTAAACCTCTCAAAAATCTCTCAAAGCATAAATAAATAGTCTTAAAATCTTTAGCATAAATCATAAGTCATAATCGTAAATGCCGAAAAATAGAAGCGTTGGTCCTCGGGTTGTGTGCAACTTCAGTCCAGTCAAATCACCCATCAAGACCTCCTTCAAACTCACCTGCATCCATCACACCTAGTGAGTTTAAAGACTCAACACACCATCATCTTTATAGCAAGTAATACGTAATATTGTCAACATATAACAGTGAAAAATATTTGTATGCATAAACTTCAAACATGAACATTTTCGTAAACCTTTTATGATGCATGAACTTTAAATATAAACATTTTCAAAATGATGCATCAACTTTAAGCATAAACATTTTCATGACATGCATCACATACACCTTAACATTTTCCTTTTTTTTCCTCAACATGACATGACATAAAATATTTTTCATGATCATAAACATTTTTCATTTTCCTTTGTTGAATTCAGATCGTTAATTGTGACTTTTCTGACATGACATGAACATGAAAATTTGATGGATCTATCTACATGAAACCGCAGTACTGGGCGGCGGGGGATACCAGCAACACTCTCACCGATCAACTGGGCCCTGGCCTATCCTGATCGAATAGAAATAAGATCGTCGGGGTTCCCTCGAGGGCCTTTTCCCATAAATGGGTTCCCTCTGGGGCCTTTTCCCCTCACGATATTCCCATTCTTACCGTTACCACAAAACCGTTACCACATATTCGTAATGATGAAAATACGATCGTCGGGCTCCCACTGGGACCGTCACCCTCACGACATCCCCAACATTAACGAATTAGTCACAATTACTTCACTTCCTTCAACATTTACATTCTCATAACTTTATAAAAATCATGCATAACATAACATTTTTGTTTTTGAAACCAAGCATGCAACATGTCTTTTAAATGTCAACCTTAAATCATAAAAATTCGTGGACATTTAAAAATCATAATTTAATCATAAACATTACATAAACATTTTAAATGACATTTTAACCTCAAAATATTTAAAATAACAATTTGACATATTAAATCATAAAATTATAAAATTCCCTAAACATTTAAAATATCATTTTAACATATAAAATCACATAAACATTTAAAATATCATTTTAACATAAAAAATTCCATAAACATCCATCACTATAGGAAATAATCATATTAGCACATAAAACAGCATTCAGGGCACTGCCATGACGGTTACTAATTTTTAGGTGTAAAAAGACCGTTTTACCCCTGAACGTAAAATTCCTCGTTTTTGAATTTTTCTTGAATTCATTGACTCTAACATGTTCAAAATAATTATTTAAGCTTACATGAATTTTCTCATATTTTTATTTGGCATAAATTTATAACTTTTAAATTAATCTTTAAATAAGACGTATTAATGCATTTTAATCCCGAATTAAAACAAACCTTAATATAAAATTCCTAAATTCATAATTTAGTCTTTTTATATTATTTTAGCCCTTACAAACCATGACTCGACCCCCCATGAGCCGTTTTTCAATTTTAATTAGTTAAAAACCCTATTTTGACACCTAAACTTCGATCCCGAGCCAACTTTCGATTTTCACTAGTCACCCCAGAACCATATTGATCCAACACTTGACCAACATCCTAAAGTACCCTACTGGACCCTTAGACCACTAAGAAACCCAAGCCAAAGCCAAAAACAAGCCACCCCAAGTCACCCCTATTCTGGCCGAGAACTCCTAGTGTGGTAGGACTCTATGATTTGCTTCCCAACCCTTGCCAACGAGCCCAGCACTTGCACCAACCACCCGTGCACTTCCCTAAGCCCTTAGGACTCGCCCTAGCCCAGCCCCTGAGCCTCGGACCGAGTCCTTCCCTCCCAGCAAGCTACGCACCCCACGCGCAGAAACTGAATTTGCTCTCGGGTAGGAGTCCTCTTGTATCAGGACTCCTCCCAGCCCTCAAACCCGAGTCCTAGCTTGGCTAGGACTCTACCCTAGACTTAACCAAGCCCCTAGCCAGCCCTGAACCCAAGCCAAGGCCAGCCCTCCCCCTTGTGCATGAAACCCGACCCCTCATCGCTTGACAGCAACTCATGGATTTGCTTGTTCCCATGCTTCTGCCATGAGTTTGGGGGTTGTGTGAGACTCTAATACACATAAAAGCTTTGCTTGATCATCATTTACTATCATGGCAGCCCCCTTTTATGCATGAACAATTTATTGGATGCAAAATCATGAATTCGAAACTCCTATGTTCACTATTTCGAAAATACAGAAAAGTGGGTTCATGTTCTTCATGCGTACAATATTTAAACAATAATATGATATGATGGATGAGAAAAGAGATGTATGGCGTGCCTTTGCGTTATATTCGCACGAAAATCCGTTGACGACGAAGAACGGGACGCAACCTCGGCTTGAATCTCCCTTGCCCTTCTAACTTCCCTTCCCCAAAGTGTGTTGTGTGTGCCGTGAGCTTTGAGAAAGAGTTTTCAGATTTTTGAAAAGTGTAGCCGTGAGAATGTCTAGCTTGAGTAGGGTTTTGGTGATTTAAATATATTAATTACAATAATTAAATTACTAACTAGGCCTTAGGCCTATCAAGTCTTTAAATTAAGCCCATTAGTTTTAATTAGGATTTAATAAAATATAAATAAAGTTTTTGTTTAAATAAATTTGTGAATTAAATAGCCGGGTTGCCAAAAAAGCTCGCATTTTATTGAAAAACCAACACCGATAAAATTTACGTCCCGGCGTATAAAATCACCTCAAAACCCCTTATTTTCAAAAATAATTAAAAAAACCCACAATCATATTTTAAATAATTAAAAACAATTATTTAATAAAAATATTTTCTATTTTTCAGCCATCGGTCTCCGTTCCTCGATCGCAACTTGAATATCCCTAAAAATGCAATTTTATGCATGATGATAATTATAAAATCATATTTAACATGTATGCATGTATGTCACATAATCAAATAGCAATTAAAATCAGTTATTACTCATTTTCCATTATTTCCTAGATTTGCATGAAATTGGATTACGTCGTCTTAATTTTGGACCTTACACATATAGATGTATATATATTACTTGTTACTATGATTAAGGCTTGCTGAGTCAATAGAGTCACTAGATGTGAATGATGCATGTGAGGATTTTGATGCTGAGACAGGAGGGTTGAATGACTTAACTGGCTGGGCGGATGGTGCAGTATCCCGAGGACCTATGCATGCAAGTTTTTCCGCACAGTTATAATTTTACATTACTTTAAAGATTTTGATGAATTTTGTAAAGAGTGGTTTTTGATAAGATTATGACATTATGCTTATATATTGTATAGTCAATAATGTACGTATATGTATGTATATATATATAGACCGTCTCCACCATAAAGTTGCAACAAACAATCAGATTACTGACTTGCTATCACCATTCTACAATGGCGGTGTCTCTCTCCAGAATGGTTCTCGCCTTATCAAACCCCCTTCTCCAGGCCCGGAGACAGCCCGATTACATTCAGAAACAAAATCCCTCGGACCTGGAAACTCGTATCAAACTTTCAGCAACGAGGCCGTTGAGGCCTGCTAGAGCCATATCCATGGACTCTCTAGCATCATCCAGTACTGCAACCGGGCTTCAACAAGAACTAGGATCAGAGGCCAAAACAGATTCTCAGGATACGAGGACAATCGCCGATTCCTGGCGTCAATTACAAGGTGAAAATAATTGGGACGGGTTGCTCGACCCGATGGACCCATTGCTGCGGCACGAGCTGCTCAAATACGGAAGCAAGGTCCAAGCTTGCTACGACTCTTTCGAGTTCGACCCAACTTCGAAATATTTTGGCAGCTCCAGGTACTCCAAGCGTGAGCTTTACAAAACTCTTGGCATGGCGGAGATTGGCTACGACATCACCCGATACCTCTACGTCACATCCAACGTGAAATTGCCCAAATTTTTCTTGAAAACAAGATTTCCTAGAGTCTGGAGTACGGATGCTTCTTGGATGGGCTATATTACTGTTTCGAATGACAAAATGACGAAGAAGCTAGGAAGACGGGACGTGTGTATCGTCTGGCGGGGAACTATCACTAGGCTGGAATGGATTGCCGACCTGTCGAATTACTTGAAACCACTATCTTCTGAAATCCCATGTCCCGACCCTTTAGTGAGAGTCGAAGCAGGTTTTCTCACTATCTACACCGATGCAAAAAAGAACTGCCAGTACTGTAACATTTCCGTCAGGGAACAGGTTCTCGCCGAAATCTACAAGCTGGTTAACGAAACGTACCCTGACGAAGAGCTTAGCATCACCATAGTAGGGCACAGCTTGGGCTCGGCGCTGGCATTGTTAACCGCATACGACGTCGCGGAGACAGTAATCACTAGACGTAAAAATGACAACAGGAAGATACCGGTGACGGCGTTTACCTTCGCCGGGCCGCGCGTTGGGAACAACAGATTCAAGCAGAGGGTGGAACAATTGGGGGTCAAAGTGCTGCGGATTGTCAATGTTCATGATATCGTACCCGATTCTCCAGGCTTCTTGTTCAATGAGAATACGCCCCCTGCCATTATGAATGTCGTGGAGCATTTTCCGTGGGGTGTTTATACGCATATGGGAGTGGAGCTGGAGCTGGATCACAAGAATTCTCCATTCTTGAGGCCTGACGGGGACGTGGCTTGTGCCCATAACCTGGAAGGTTACCTCCACGTTCTCAATGGGTTAGTCCAGCTCCGAGATCTCAATCTATCACTTAATTTTCTAATCGAAGATATAATATACACACACAATTTGTTGTATATGCAGGTACCACGGTAAGGGCAAGAAATTTGAGCCGGCAATGGACAGGGATCCAGCATTAGTGAACAAATCCAGCGATTTCTTGAAAGATGAACTTGAAGTCATGATAAACTGGATGCAGAATCACAACAAGGGAATGGTGTTGAAGAACGGGCGTTATGTGCAGATTGAACGTAGCATGGAGGATCACATTACTGAAAATAACCATCATCACATCCAACAGATACGCACCCATGGACCATAATTTATATGTCAGAATATAAAAAAAATTCGATGCGCAGTTAAGCATCCATGTCGACTTTTTCGTTCAGAATGGCCATATGTGCTTATTAGTGTAAGTCGGGATTAAGAATACTTATTTTGATTTTTGATTATATTTAATATAACTAATAAATAATTCTACTACTGAAAATATAAAAGCTACAGGGGGTCCCGAAAGGATTTATATGGATACTATTTTGGTTTTAAATTTAAGGATGGAGGGTGAATTTCTTTTAATATTCGCAAAAAATTATTGTTCATCTTGTTGAAAATTAATATTTAAAATATGTGTGTTGAATATTTGAATGTTTAAAATAAGAGTTATAAATATTGAAAATTAGTGTGTGATGATGTAGATAATGATGAATTTATTTTTGGATTATTTGTAAAAAAATTCTATAAATAGCCTCACCATTTGTGAAGAAATTCACAATTGAGTTGAGAGAAAAACATTATAAAGTGTGTAGTTTGATATTTTAAGAGTTTGAGATTTTTATTTTTATCATAAATTTTTACTTTTTCATAACATGTTATCAGCATGAAGCTCTAAAAGTACTCCATATTTTTCCAAGCTCCAAAACAGAAGAAAAAGTACCCCCATGACAAACTTGGCAAAGCTCGAATTCATTGATCTTGATATTACGGGAAAAAATTATATGTCATGGACTCTCGATGTAGAAATGCATCTTGAGTAATTGGGTCTAAGTGAGACCATAAAAGAAAATGGCATATCAACATCACAAGAAAAGGCAAAAGCCATGATATTTTTGCGTCGACATATCGACGAGGGATTGAAATGTGAATATCTAATTGAAAAAGATCTCATGGCTTTGTGGAGGGATTAAAAGAAAGATTCGAACATATAAGGGAAGTTATACTTCCGACCGCCCGAGATGAATGGAATACGTTGAGATTCTAAGATTTTAAAAAAGTCAATGATTACAACTCGACGATGTATAGAATAATCTCGCAATTGAAATTTTGTGGACACGTGATTACTGAATTGGAAATGCTTGAAAAAATATTTTCCACTTTTCACGCATCGAATATAACTCTACAACAACAATATAGAGTGTGTGGATTTTCGAGATATTCTGAACTTATCGCCTCTCTCCTTGTGGCGGAAAAGAATAATGACCTGTTAATGAGAAATCATCAGGCACGACACACTGGTTCAACGGCATTTCCTGAAGTAATGTCGTAAACAAAAATGAATTTAAATCTGGAAACCAAAATCAAAGTTATAGACAACATTTTGGTCGAGGACGAAATCGTGGTCGTGGACGTGGACGTGGAAGTGGTTGTGGTCGTGGACGCGGCCGTGGTTTTGAAAATAATCGAGATAGTTACTTCTATAACTCATCTCAAAAGAGTGTCTCAAACCATCCACAGAAGAGGCATCATGAAAATATAAGTGTTAATGAGAATCACTCAAAAAGATTTGAAAGTTCTTGTTTCAGATGTGGTACTCTAGGACATTGGTCTCGTATTTGTCGAGCCCCTGAGCACCTTTGTAAACTTTATAAAGAATCAATAAAGGGGAAAGAAAAGGAGACCAACTTCACTGAACAGAGTGAACCTTTGAGTGATTCAACTCATTTTGATGCTGGAGATTTTCTGATTGATTTCTCAGACAATGATCAATTTGCTGGTGGAATAAATATGTAAAATATTTTATTTTTCCATGTACCCGTATGATAATGTTTTATCGTGTGCTATATTTTTTACATATATATTATATTGTATTTTATTTTTATAAATGTATTTTCAGTAATTTTATTTCATTGCATATTTTTTTTGAAGTTCAAACATGGAAAATTCTATGAACAAAGCTGAAGTTTGCATACCCGATAGTGGTACAACGCACACTAACCTCCGAGATAAAAGATATTTCTTGGAACTAAAACCAACAAAAACAATGGTGAATACAATATCAGGTCCTGTAGACTTGATTAAAGGATGTGGTAAAGCACAATTTTTGTTACCTAATGGTACAAAATTTTTTATCAATGATGCTTTATATTCACCACAATCGAAAAGAAATTTGTTGAGTTTTAATGATATATATTCCCATGGGTATGATACTCAAACAATGAATGAAGGGAATGAGAAATATATGTGTCTTGTCACATATAAATCAGGAAAAAAATATGTGATTGAAAAACTACCAATGCTCCCTACTAGATTGCATTATACACATATAAGTCTCATTGAATCAAACATGGTAGTTGATAATTCTTCAATATTAACAAATTGGCATGATCGATTGGGACATCCTGGTTCAACAATGATGCGAAGAATTATAGAAAATACACATGGTCATCCACTGAAAGACCTGAAAATCTTTCAGAATAATAAGTTTCAATGTAAAGCATGTTCTCTTGGAAAACTTATTATAAGACCATCACCAGTCAAAATCCAAAATGAATCACCAATGTTTCTTGAACGTATTCAGGGTGATATTTATGGACCAATTCATCCACCATGTGGACCATTCAGATACTTTATGGTATTGATTGATGCCTCCAGCAGATGGTCACATGTATGTTTATTGTCAACTCGAAATGTTGCATTTGCAAGATTACTTGCTCAAATAATAAAATTGAGGAATCAATTTCCCGATTATACAATCAAGAAAATTAGACTTGATAATGCTGGTGAATTTACTTCTCGGACTTTCAATGATTATTGTCTGTCTATGAGAATCATTGTTGAGCATCATGTTGCTCATGTACATACACAGAATGGATTGGCTGAATCATTGATTAAACATCTGCAAATGATTGCTAGACCAATGATTATGAAAACAAAGCTCCCTATTTCTATATGGGGACATGCAATTCTACATGCTGCTGCATTAATTCGCATCAGACCAAGTGCATATCATAAATACTCCTCATTGCAGCTTGCATTTGGTAAAATAACCAGACATTTCTCATCTGAGAATTTTTGGATGCATGGTGTATGTGTCTATTGCACCACCACAACGAAAGAAAATGGGACCTCAAATAAAGATTGGAATTTATATCGGTTATGATAGTCCATCAATCATTCGATATCTTGAACCTCAGACAGGTGACGTGTTCACAGCACGTTTTGATGATTGTTATTTTAATGAGAAAATATTCCAAATTTAGGGGGAGATAAGAAACATATCGAAAAAGAAATTACATGGTATGTATCATCATTGTTACATCTGGATCCAAGAACAAAACAATGTGAAAAAGATGTACAGCAAATTGTGCACTTTCAAAGAATAGCAAATCAAATACGAGATGCATTTACAGATGCAAAAGGGGTAACTAAATCATATATACATGCTGTAAATGCTCCTGCTCGAATTGAAATTTCGAAGAAACAAATTGAAGATACTCATGATGTCATTAAATGCCTGAAGCGTGGAAGGCCAGTCGGTTTCAATGATAAAAATCCTCGAAAAAGAAAATTCATAGAGAAACACGATGATCACAAAATAGATAATGATGTTCCTGAAGAAACACATGATGATGAAAATGTTCTGTCAGAACCACAAGCTGACGAGAATCGTGAAATCTATATCAACTATATTAATACTGGAAATATATGGAACCGAAAAGATATAAAAGAAATTGATGATATATTTTCTTATAATGTGGCAATTGACATCATAAATGATAATGAAGATCATGAACTAAAATCTTTTCGTGAATGTAAAAATCGGCAGGATTGGATAAAATGGAAAGATGCCATCCAGGTTGAATTGGATTCGCTAAATAAACGTAATGTTTTTGGACCTATAGTCCTTACATCTGAAGTTGTAAAACCTGTTGGATACAAATGGGTTTTTATTCGAAAGGGAAATGAGAAAAATGAAATTGTAAGATATAAAGCTCGACTTGTTGCACAAAGTTTTTCTCAAAGGCCTGGAATTGATTATGAAGAAACGTATTCTCCCGTGATGGATGCAATTACGTTTCGGTATTTGATTAGCTTGGCAGTATCTGGAAATTTAAAAATGCGTCTTTTGGATGTTGTTACAGCTTACTTATATGGATCACTTGATAGTAATATATATATGAAAATCCCTGAAGGATTTAAGATGCCTGAAGCACAAAGTTCAAAACCCAGAGAATGTTATTCTGTGAAATTACAAAGATCATTATATGGGTTAAAGCAATCTGGCCGAATGTGGTATAATCGGCTAAGTGATCACTTGATGAAAAAGGGATATGTAAATAATTCAATATGCCCTTGTGTTTTCATTAAGAAAACAACATCCGGATGCGTAATTATTGCTGTATATGTTGATGATTTAAACATCATTGGAACGAATAAGGAAATTCAAGAAGTTGTGTCATACTTGAAGGAAGAATTTGAAATGAAGGATCTTGGAAAAACAAAGTATTGTCTGGGTTTACAAATTGAACAAAAAGAATGTGGAATGTTTGTTCACCAGACAAATTATGTAGAAAAGATCCTTAAACGTTTTAATATGGATAAATAAAATCCTTTAAGTACTCCAATGGTTGTTAGATCATTAAACATAGAAAATGATCCATTCCGTCTATGTGAAGATGATGAAGATATTCTTGGTCCAGAAGTACCATATCTAAGTGCTATTGGTGCCCTTATGTATCTTACAAATTGTACAAGGCCCGATATATTTTTTGCTGTAAATTTATTGGCAAGATTTAGCACATATCCAACAAAGAGACACTGGAACGGAATTAAACATATATTACGTTATCTACGAGAAACAACAGACTTGGGACTTTTATATTCAAAATATGCTAATCCAAGTATAATTGGTTATGCCGATGCTGGATGTGAGAACCCGATATTTTACGATCCCAAGTAAATAAGGTAAAAAATACACGAGCTTAAAACTTAGCTTAATCTAAGATCAGAATACTTTCATTCTAATTATAAACTTAATTATGAACTTAGATTTTCAGCTAGTAACTCGTGGAAGTAACTTCAAAGCTCGGGGATTAGCTCAACAGAAGGCCGAGCTGCAAATAACCGCATCCATCGGAGAATTGTCACGGAAGGAGTAAAACCCCAGCTCAAGGACACGATCTGTCAGCTCGAAGCAGCTCAACCAAGTTTGTCCTAACAAAATCAAAAAGGGAGCTATAAGTTGAGCCAAGAGTTCGGACAAATTAAATGTGCAAGAAATGACCTTCGTGTTAACCCATGAAGGAGCTGCGGGAGGAGCTAAGAGCTAGGACATATTGATGATGCAGGAAATGACCTTTAGAAAATCAAGGTGACATTTAAGGATGCATGAACTTTTGAACCCACCATTATAACTAGTCTTGAACTTGGAGAACACATGGAATTTTGGTCTACAATTAATCACACCATTATGTCATTTCTTGTGCTCCAAGTGGTCGACCAAGGCAAGGTGAAGGGGCAAGAATTTTCTATAAATACCACCTAAAGTCACATACAAGAATGCACTTCAAAAATCCCTCAAAAACTCTCCCAAATTTTTGGCCCTCTCCTCACCCCTCAAGTCTCGACCGAAGTCAAGGAAGAAGGAGGAAATATTTTCGTGCAGTCTAGTACGGAAACCTTGTGCCGAAGTGCTGCCTGATCAAAGACAGTGTTTGTTAGAGTTGCGCCGAAGTGCTGCCGAAATTTCAAGAGAAAGCTTCGTACAAGAAATCTGTAAGTGGGCTTTTGATATATATTCGTTTGTATTTTAAAACTTGAATATGTATATCATGACATGCATGTATGTGTGTATTCATTTTCGAAAATTGCTATCTGTTCTATTTAAAATTTCGTTCGATTATGTGTTCTCTTTTATGCTTCGAAATTCGTTGATTCCGCTGTGTCCGTATGAAAACTCTGAAATATGAAAATCTGAAAAGTTCTGTCTGTTACTTCTGAATTATGTTGCATTGTTACGATTCGAAGTTGAAATGGGACGAGAATTGTGATTCTGTCTGGCCCCAATGGTGGGTATAAAACCATTTCTGTTATGGTGGGTATAAAACCATTTCTGCTTGGCCCCCACCGGTGGGTATAAAACCGAGTTCTGGCCTCACCCCTTAGAGGACAAACATATTGGGGACAATTTGACAATGGAAATGAGATGAGTAACAGTGTTTTTGTCTTTTCTGAAATGATCTGAATTATTTCTCTTTTGTTCTGAATCATTTGAAAATTTCAGTCTATTATTCGATTCTTTTTTGTCTTGTCAAGTTAATAATGTTAATTTTGAAAGTATGATAAAGAAAAGTTTTTTTAAGAATTAAGTTCTATATGTATATTTGGAATCGATCGACCCCCACTTGTTGAGTGTTTTCCCAAAACTCTCACCCCTTACAATTTCAAATAAAAATGAAGAGCAAGTAAACGAGGAGGAGCAAGAAGCGTTCTGGGGATGGTGATCAGATTTCGAGATCAGGAAATCGAGAATTGTACTCCTTTTCTTTTGTTTAGCTTCTGCAACTCTGATGTAAAAGTTTATTCTTTTGTCATTGTAAGACAATACTCTATTTATGAAAAAGACTGGTTTGATTTGATACGAGGCTTTATTGTTTTTCAATGTAATTGTTAAATAATGCCGGATGTCACCGACGCTTCGGACTCGGGGCGTGACATTTTAGTTGTATCAGAACTACCAGGTTCATAATCCCGCTGGGATTTTGATAGACAAAATTTGGCAAAGTCAAATTTTGGCAAAAGGCTAGTGTATCCCAATTTGAGTCCAACTTTCATCCGTTCTTGAAATTCAACTTCCATCTGTTTCCTAAATTTCGAACAGATTTAAAAAATCTATCTCTTTAATTGCTTCGCAATTCTTAGAATCAAAAATTTTTCCACGACCACTTTAATTGTGCCCTTTATTTGTGCCTTTCCATCCTTTATACAATTCTGATGCTTTGCTTTCGATTTTTATCCTAGGAAATGGCTGCTCCACGTACTCGCGCTCAGGCTGCCCTTCGCATGCGTCAGCTAACGATTGATAATCAGACTAGGGAGATCGCGACTTTGAAAGCGCAACTAGCCAAGGAAAGATTGGAGAAACAAGAGCTTAGTGAGGTTAGACACATACTTGAGACTGATGTACAGCGATTGACTCATCATCTGGACTTGGCGGAGAGCCAGCTGTTGCAGATACCGACCGATTCCGTTCGCATCACACGCTTAGTTGCACTTAACAGGGATTTATTGGAGAAAGTAGAGATAGAGCGTGGACGTGCTGCTCAGGCCCGTCAGCGCCAGGAGGAGTACAACGCCAGGCAGGATCGGTACATTTCGAAGCTCCACAGCGCTATGGACAGACTTCAGGATCAGAATAACTACCTACATTTGGTGATAGAGAACATGGAGGAAGAGGAGGTAGCACTGATGGAGGTGGCCGGAGACGACAGTGCCAGCGACAGCGACGGCGGAGAGATGATCGATTAGATTAGCATTATAATAAAGTATCTAGATTGTAGTAAACTTGTGACTAAGAAAATAATATGTGTACCAAACTATTTTTAAACTTTCTATTATCTTATTGCATATTTAAGAATGGATCAGTATCTTATTTAAATGTTTTTATAGGAAACCAACATGGACTTTCAAAGCATTATAAATGAACTTCAGAAACAACTTCAGGAAAAAGAGTCAGAAATTAAAACGCTGAAAGAAAAGAATGATAAACTTGAGAGAGATAACTATCAGTTGGACGGAAATAACGTGGGCATGATGGAGGATCTTCGTGAGGCTAGAGTGGAAGAGAAGAAACTACGCGAAGACGTTGGACGTTACGCGGCATACCATCTAGAGTCAGAACGTCAGCACGAGATCACCAAGCAAGAATTGAAGAAAGCGCAAGATAGGATTTTTACGCTCGAAATTCGGGAAAATAGTCTTCTCAAAACCCAGCGTCGTCTTCAGGAACGGATTGAAGAGCAAGAAATCGATGAAAATTTGAGCCAATCAACAATACAAGAACTACAGGATCAAGTAAACAATCTCGATCACCACAACACACAATTGCAGAATTACATCGAGAATCTACAAAATGAGATGGTCAATATGGAAGAACTCATGGAACAACTGGAAGAAAACCCTGTGGAAGAAGAAATTAATGAAGCAGTAGGGGACGGAGAAGTAATAGACGAGTAGGGAGAGAGAGTTCTAGAATAGGCTTCGTTTGTATTTGATTAATCATTTGTTTTGAAAAATATTTGGTTGTATGAAAATTTTTACAATTTAATGAAATTATTCCTTTTATTAAATATTGTGGCAAACAAATTAATAAAATACATGTTTATAGGAAATGACAGGCAGACCACCCCGAAACAACCGTAACCCTCGTGGTACCAACCAAGATGAAAACCCACCACCACCACCTCCGAGAGTAAATCTCAGTCAAGAGGATATGATGGCAATAGCTACTATCGTAACTGCAACGTTACAAGGATTCGTCAACCCATTGGCTAACGCCATCCAACCACCACCTGAACCGCAACCGCGTGGGATTAAGTACCATTACGAATCTCTCAGAAGGAATCGAGTTCCAACTTTCGATGGGAACCCAGACCCAGAAGTCAGCCACAACTGGCTCAAGAACGTCGAAACACAACTACATTTACCGGAGATACCTGAAGAACTGAGAGTGGAGGTTGTAACACCGTTTTTGGAAGACCGAGCTAGGAAATGGTGGGAAACTGTGTCGCCATCTTTGGCAGAAGTGGAAGAGATCACATGGCAGATTTTTAAGATAGAATTTTTGAAACAATAATATCCCGCTGAATTTCGACTACAGAAGTTGGGTGAATTTGAAAACTTCAAACAGGCTCCGGACATGTCAGTGATGGAATACACTTCATGGTTCAACGATCTGGGAACCTATGTCCCAACGATCATGTCGGATGAAACGTTAAAAATGAATCGATTCAAGAAGGGACTCAACAGTCGAATTCAGTCGGCATTGGCAGTATTCAAGCCAAACAACTTTGCGGATTTGATGGGCGCTGCAATGAGCGCAGAAACTGATATCAAGCGACGCGAGGAAGAAAACAAGAACAAAAGACCGATGAGCAGTCAATCTACTCAGAATGGTCCCAAGTTTAAGAAACAAAATTATTCAGGTGGGTCTTTCAAAGGAAATTCTGGCAGTGCTGGTAACACCGAAGGAAAGTGGTGTGATACATGTCGACAGAAACATGTTGGAGAATGTTATCGGAAGACAGACGCTTGTTTTAAGTGCGGAAAGGTGGGTCATAGAATTAAAGATTGTCCTGAAAACAAGGACAAAGGGACAGGGCCCAGCAAGCAACATGAAAACAAGACTAATGCTCGTTTATGCAATAACCCAAGAGGAAGCTGATAACACCAATGAAGTGGTGGCAGGTACCATTTTACTCAATAAAATGCCTGCATATGCTTTGTTTGATTGTGGTGCCACACATTCATTTGTGTCTAGAAGATTTGCTAAAAAGCATAAACTTGAGCATGATATTCTTAGTGAACCGTTAAGAGTAGCAACACCTGCCAGCAAAACAATTGAAACACACAAAGTGTATCGAAACTGTAAAATTTGTATCAGCAATCAAACTTTTGAAGTGGAATTAATTCAACTCAATATGGTTGAGTTTGACATTATCCTTGGAATGGACTGGTTAGCTAAAAACCATGCCATGGTAGACTGTCAAAAGAAAGATATTAGACTTCAGACTTCTACTAAGGAGGAAGTCATATACCATGGGAAGTCCAAAGAAAGGAAATCTCTGTTATCTGCCTCACAAGCCTGGAAGGCCATAAAAGGAGGAGAAGAGATTTATCTGGCAATGATCAATGAAGTCAAGGGAGAAGAAATTCCAAAGATGGAAGATATACCGATTGTTCAAGAATTTCTAGATGTTTTTCCCGAAGAGTTACCGGGTGAGATACCCGATAGGGAAATAGAATTGAAATCAATTTGGTCCCTGATGCTGCACCAATATCAAAGGCACCATACCGAATGGCTCCAGCTGAATTAAAGGAGCTAAAGGAGCAACTGCAGGAATTATTAGACAAGAAGCAGATTCGCCCCAGTGCATCCCCATGGGGAGCCCCAGTGCTTTTTGTAAAGAAAAAGGACGGAAGCATGAGGCTATGTATTGACTATCGGGAGTTGAACAAGATCACCATAAAGAATAAGTACCCACTCCCAAGAATAGATGACCTTTTCGATCAGTTAAAGGGAGCCAAGGTCTTCTCAAAACTAGATCTGAGATCTGGTTACCATCAGTTGAAGGTCAAAGCGGAAGACATCCCTAAAACTGCTTTTAGGACAAGATATGGACATTACGAATTCACGGTAATGCCTTTTGGCCTAACGAATGCTCCTGCAGCATTCATGGACCTGATGAATCGGGTATTCAAACCATATCTTGACAAGTTTGTGGTTGTCTTTATAGATGATATCCTTGTGTACTCACGAAGTGAAGAAGAACACAAAGAGCATCTGCGTCTCACTTTGCGGACACTTCGAGAAAAGGAACTATACGCCAAATTCAAGAAATGTGAATTTTTGTTAAAAGTGTGGCGTTCTTAGGACATATAATTTCTGAATTAGGAGTGTCAGTAGACCCTAAGAAGGTAGAGGCAATCAAGGATTGGCCACAACCAAAGACGGTGACTGAAGTCAGGAGTTTTCTGGGTTTAGCAGGCTACTATAGAAAATTTGTGGAAGGATTTTCTTCGATAGCCATTCCACTCACCAAACTTACTCAGAAAAATTCGAAATTCATTTGGAATGAAGCTTGTAAAAAGAGTTTCGAAACCCTGAAGACGAAACTCGCATCCACACCAGTACTCATTCTTCCCGAGGATGGTAAGAATTTCACTGTATACAGTGACTCATCAAAGGAAGGATTAGAGTATGTGCTTATGCAGGAAGGTCAGGTAATTGCTTATGCCTCACAGCAACTAAAACCATATGAGCAGAATTACTCCACTCATGATTTGGAATTAGCCGCAGTAGTATTTGCGCTTAAAATCTGGAGGCACTACCTTTATGGAGTAAAATGCGAAGTTTTTACTGATCGCCAGAGCCTCAAGTACATTTTCACTCAAAAGGAATTAAACATGAGACAAAGAAGATGGATGGAACTTCTCAAGGACTATGATCTATCAATCAATTACCATTCGGGTAAGGCAAATAAGGTGGCAGATGCGCTGAGTCGAAGGAACCCTGGGAAGGTGAACTTAAATTCCCTATCAGTGCAACCAAACCTCCGAGAGACCATCAAGTTGAAGCAGAGTCAAGACACCTCCATCCTTAAAATTCAAGAACAAATCCAAGAAGGAAAAGTTCCAGAATTTCAAATTGATGAAAATGGAATACTCTGGATGAAAGGACGATTGTATGTGCCAAACGTCGATGGAATTCGAGAAGAAGTAATGGCCGAGGCACATAAATCGAGATTTTCAGTACATCCAGGGAGTACCAAAATTTACAGAGACTAAAAAAATAATTACTGGTGGAACGGTATGAAGAAAGACGTAGCTGTCTTTGTTGCATAGTGTTTGGTCTGTCAACAAGTCAAGGCGGAACATCAAAGGCATGGAGGACTTTTACAACCATTGGAAATACCAGAGTGGAAGTGGGATAACATCTCCATGGATTTCGTAGTAGGGCTACCACGATCAAGGCAGGGTCACGATGGGATCTGGGTGATCATTGACAGATTGACCAAGTCTGCCCATTTCTTGCCAGTACGGATGAATTATAATTTGGATAAATTAGCCACTTTGTATATGGACAACATAGTGAGGCTACATGGAGTTCCAGCGAGTATTCTGTCTGACAGAGATCCAAGATTTGTATCAAGATTTTGGAAAAGTTTCCAGAAGGCTATGGGAACCAAGGTTACTCTCAGCACGGCCTATCATCCCCAGACTGATGGCCAAACCGAAAGGACAATTCAAACCCTCGAAGATATGCTGAGGGCATGTGCACTGGACTTTTCTGGAAATTGGAGTGAACAGTTACCCCTGATCGAATTCGCTTATAACAACAGCTATAATAGTAGCATTGAGATGGCTCCGTATGAGGCTTTGTATGGAAGAAAGTGTAGGTCGCCCCTATATTGGGACGAGGTCGGAGAAAAAGCTGTTACCGGACCAGAACTCATTCAGCTAACCGTTGATAAAGTAGTAATAATCAAGGAAAGACTCAAGGCAGCCCAGGATAGGCAAAAGAGCTGGGCCGACCTGAAGAGAAGACCCTTACAGTTGGAAATTGGTGAGAAAGCTTATGTCAAGGTCTCCCCTATGAAAGGAGTAGTTCGATTCAGTAAATCCGGAAAGTTGAATCCGAGATATGTGGGATCGTTCCAGATACTGGAAAACGTAGGAACCTTAGCCTATTGATTAGCGTTACCACCGGACATGGCAAGAATACATAACGTTTTCCACATCTCACAACTGAGGAAGTATGTCCCAGACCCGAGTCATGTACTCAAAGTTGCACCACTGATGATTGAAGGAAACTTCAACGAAGAACTCAAATACGAAGAAGTCCCTATTCGAATAGTGGACACAAAAGACCAAGTATTGAGGCACAAGACAATACCTTATGTCAAGGTATAGTGGTCAAATCATACTGAAAGAGAGGCAACTTGGGAACTCGAGGAGAAGATGCGGTCACAATACCCTCACCTATTTGAATGATCAAGCCAATGCAAGTTTCGGGGACGAAACTTTTAATAAGGAGGGAGGGATGTGAGAACCCGAGATTTTACGATCCCAAGTAAATAAGGTAAGAAATACACGAGCTTAAAACTTAGCTTAATCTAAGATCAGAATACTTTCATTCTAATTATAAACTTAATTATGAACTTAGATTTTCAGCTAGTAACTCGTGGAAGTAACTTCAAAGCTCGGGGATTACCTCAACAGAAGGCCGAGCTGCAAATAACCGCATCCATCGGAGAATTGTCACGGAAAGAGTAAAACCCCAGCTCAAGGACACGATCTGTCAGCTCGAAGCAGCTCAACCAAGTTTGTCCTAACAAAACAAAAAAGGGAGCTATAAGTTAAGCCAAGAGTTCGGACAAATTAAATGTGGAAGAAATGACCTTCGCGTTAACCAATGAAGGAGCTGCGGGAGGAGCTAAGAGCTAGGACATATTGATGATGCAGGAAATGACCTTTAGAAAATCAAGGTGACATTTAAGGATGCATGAACTTTTGAACCCACCATTATAACTAGTCTTGAACTTGGAGAACACATGGAATTTTGGTCTACAATTAATCACACCATTATGGCATTTCTTGTGCTCCAAGTGGTCGACCAAGGCAAGGTGAAGGGGCAAGAATTTTCTATAAATACCACCTAAAGTCACATACAAGAATGCACTTCAAAAATCCCTCAAAAACTCTCCCAAATTTTCGGCCCTCTCCTCACCCCTCAAGTCTCGACCGAAGTCAAGGAAGAAGGAGGAAATATTTTCGTGCAGTCTAGTACGGAAACCTTGTGCCGAAGTGCTGCCCGATCAAAGACAGTGTTTGTTAGAGTTGCGCCGAAGTGCTGCCGAAATTTCAAGAGAAAGCTTCGTACAAGAAATCTGTAAGTGGGCTTTTGATATATATTCGTTTGTATTTTAAAACTTGAATATGTATATCATGACATGCATGTATGTGTGTCTTCATTTTCGAAAATTTCTATCTGTTCTATTTAAAATTTCGATCGATTATGTGTTCTCTTTTATGCTTCGAAATTCGTTGATTTCGCTGTGTCCGTATGAAAACTCTGAAATCTGAAAATCTGAAATGTTCTGTCTGTTACTTCTGAATTCTGTTGCACTTGTTACGATTCGAAGTTGAAATGGGACGAGAATTGTGATTCTCTCTGGCCCCAATGGTGGGTATAAAACCATTTCTGTTTGGCCCCCAATGGTGGGTATAAAACCATTTCTGTTTGGCCTCCAATGGTGGGTAGAAAACCACTTCTGTCTAGCCCCCACCGGTGGGTATAAAACCGAGTTCTGGCCTCACCCCTTAGAGGACTAACATATTGGGGACAATTTGACCATGGAAATGAGATGAGTAACAGTGTTTTTGTCTGTTCTGAAATGATTTGAATTATTTCTGTTTTGTTCTGAATCATTTGATAACTTCAGTCTATTATGCGATTCTTTTCTGTCTTGTCAAGTTAAGAATGTTAATTTTGAAAGTATGATAAAGAAAAGTTTTTTTAAGAATTAAGTTCTATATGTATATTTGGAATCGATCGACCCCCACTTGCTGAGTGTTTTCCCAATACACTCACCCCTTATAATTTCAGATAAAAATGAAGAGCAAGTAAACGAGGAGGAGCAAGAAGCGTTCTGGGGATGGTGATCAGATTTCGAGATCAGGAAATCGAGAATTGTACTCCTTTTCTTTTGTTTAGCTTCTGCAACTCTGATGTAAAAGTTTATTCTTTTGTCATTGTAAGACAATACTCTATTTAAGAAAAAGACTGGTTTGATTTGATACGAGGCTTTATTGTTTTTCAATGTAATTGTTAAACAATGCCGGATGTCACCGACGATTCGAACTCAAGGCGTGACACTGGATACTTATCTGATCCACACAAGGCACGTTCCCAAACTGGATATGTATTTACTCGTGGAGGCACTTCAATTTCTTGGCGTTCACAGAAACAAACACTCGTAACAACTTCATCAATTCATGCCGAGATTATTGCACTAATGAAGCAAGCCGTGAATGTGTGTGGTTAAAATCAATGACCCAACATATCCAAATCTCATGCGGATTATCATTCGACGAGAAGCCTGTGATACTATATGAAGATAATGCTGCATGTGTTGCTCAAATGAAAGAAGGATACATAAAAAACGACAGAACTAAAAATATTCTTCCTAAGTTCTTCGCATTCACTAAGGAGCTTGAGAGAATAAATATATTGATGTTCATTACATTCAGTCAAGTGAAAACTCATCAGATCTCTTCACAAAGGCACTTCCTACGACAATATTCAGAAAGCACATATATAATATTGGGATGCGCAATCTATGAAATTTGTGAAGAATTGTTCGTGTCAACATGAGGGGGAGTTTACGTGACTGCACTCTTTTTCCCTTACTATGGTTTTTATCCCAATGGGTTTTTCCTATTAAGGTTTTTAACGAGGGAGTATAAAAACGCGTAATGAAGACAATCATTATGATCATCATCACAAGGGGGAGTGTTGAAAATTAATATTTAAAACATGTGTGTTGAATATTTGAATGTTGAAAATAAGAGTTGTAAATATTGAAAATTAGTGTGTGATGATATAGGTAATGATGAATTTAATTTTGAATTATTTGTAAAGAAATTCTATAAATAGCCTCACCATTTGTGAAGAAATTCACAATTGAGTTGAGAGAAAAATATTATAAAGTGTGTAGTTTGATAATTTTGAGAGTCTGAGATTTTTACTTGTAACGCCCCGAAAATTTTAAGGTTCACGTAAACCACATGCGCGCAAGTTATTAAATTCTTTGTATTTTAAATTAATTATTTTAATTGCATGAATTAATTATGTTGTGCATACTTGCATGTTTAAACTATATTTTTCTACATGATTGCATTAAAATGTATTTTTAAAGGTTATTCGAGTTGCGATCGAGGAACGGAGACCGGGGGCTGAAAAATTAGAAAATGTTTTTATTAAATAATTATTTTTAATTATTTAAAATATGGTTGATGGTTTTTCATATTTTTGAAAATAAGGGGTTTTGAGGTGATTTTATACGTCGGGACGTAAATTTTATCGGTGTTGGTTTTTCAACTAAAACTCGAACTTTTTGGTAACCCGGCTATTAAATTCACAAATTTATTTAAACAAAAACTTTGACAATATTTTATTAAATTCTAATTAAAACTAATGGGCCTTAATTGTTGATTTATTAGGCCTAAACCTTATTTAGTGAATTAATTAGTATTTAAAATGTATTTCTCCCAAACCCTTGACACATTGGTCACGCCTACTTTTCTGAAATTTGGCCTCCCCAAAACACTTCATGCACGAACACACACACACACAAATTCTCAAGGAAAATTTTGGTGGTAGCTTAAGGAATAAAGTTCAAAGCCAAGGTCTTGCCCCGTTCTTCGACGTCGTCAACGTATAATCGTGCGTATAAAACGCAAAGGCACGCCATAATTCTTCTTTTTCTCTTCGATCACACCCTAATATGCATTTAATTATGGTTGACATGAAAAACAAGCATCTCTTTTATTAATTTCGTTTTTATACATACACATGAGTTTAAAGCATGTTTTTGTGTCCCAAAACTTGTGTTATCTTTGCAAGAGGGGGGCTGCCATGGTAGGTAACTTGGAGGGGATGTTTTTACACAATTTAGGGGTCTTAGAACACACGAGACATGCTGCAAACGAAAGAGAAATAAACTGAAACCGTAAGAATAAAATCAGAAGAAGGAACCGTGAGTGGGGTTGGCTTGTGCAAGATGCTTTGGCTCGTTTCTTTGCATGGGCTGGTGGGGCGCAACCAGGACTCGTCCAGGGTCAGGGGTGGTCTCGGTCTAGGGCTGGGTTGGGTCCTAGGGTGGCTAGGGTTCGAGTTTTAGGCTTGGGGAAGGAGTCCACCCGAAGTGGGACTCCTCCCATATTCACGCGCAGGATTTGTTCAGGAGAGAAGAGGGGCTCGCGGCTCGGTCTGGGGGCGAGCTGGGTGGTTCATCAGGGTCCTAGGGTGATGGGTAGGGGTCGATCCAGGGCTTGGTGCAAGTGGGTGCTCTGTGGCTCAAGCCAAACGACAGAAGCGCAAGGGAAGCTCCATGGTGCGCAGGCTGTTGTGCTTGGTTCAGGGGTTTCGTGCGCAGGGCCCAGGGGCTGGGTCGGTCTGGGATTGGTCTGGTCGTGGTCTAGGGAAGTTTAGGGTCGTGAGGGGTCGAGTGGTTAGGGCTTGGAGGTGTCCTAGTTGACAATGAAACCTAATACACAAGGGTACTAACTCACGCACACATGCAGAATAATAGAGTCTAGTTTCAGAAGGTTTTGAGCGAGCATGGGCCGGGTTTTTGGGGCTGGGCTTGGTCAGTAGGGTCCCTAGGTGGGTTGGCTAGGTGTTGGCTCAAGGTGGCTCGGGCGTGGCTCGAGTAAATTGGGAGATGGCTCGGTGTGTTCGCCGGTGTGTCAAAAACGAATATAATAAAGCAAAAATTGAATCCATGGGTCCACGGGTGTGGCTCATGACTTGGAAGGGTAGAATAAATCATAAAAAGGTTATGTTAAAAATTTGAGATCAAACTAACGAGTTTTGGATTTATTCGAAATTTAATCGCCGCACGAAACGCTAATTAACGAGTTAATTGAAACGCCTAGTTTAAGCTTAATAAAATTATGAAAAATTAGATTTAATCTTAAATAATTATTATAAGTCTAAGTTTTTAATTTGGGAATTTTATATTAAGGTTTGGTTTAATTCGGGATTAAAACACATTAATACGTCATATTTAAAGAATAAATTAAAAGTACTTGATTTAAGCTAAATAAAAATATGAGAAAATTCATGTGAGCTTAAATAATTATTTGGGACATGTTAGAGTCAATGGAATTAAGAAAAAATAAAAAATGTGAAATTTTACGTCCAGGGGTAAAACGGTCTTTTTACACCTAAAAATTAGTAAACGTCATGGCAGTGTCCTAAATGCTATTTTATATGCTAATATGATTATTTTCAATGATTATGGATGTTTATACGTTAATATGTCAATTCTAAATGTTTATGGATTTTTAAGAGGATATGTTTATTGATTTATGATAATATGCGAAAACGTTTATTTTAAATGTTTATTTTAAACATTTATGATGTAAAAATATTTATTTTAAAAATGTTCATGGATGTTTATGATTTTTAATATGTTAAGTGATGATTTTTAAATGTCTATGATTTTTATGATTTAAATATGGACATTTAAAAGACATGTTGCATGCTTGGTTTCAAAATAAAAATGATATTATATGCATGTTTTTATTAAATGATGATAACATGTTGAAGGACGTGAAGGGATTCTGACTACTACAATATGTTGGAAATATCGTGAGGGTTATGGTCCCAGTGGGAGCCCGACGATCGTGTTTCCGTTGATACGAATACGAATATGATGAATATGATTGGAGATGTCGTGAGGGGAGAAGGCCCCAGAGGGAGCCCATTTATGGGAGAAGGCCCCAGAGGGAGCCCCGACGATCGTATTTCCAATGCCATGATATGTTAATACGTAGGCCAGGGCCCAGTTGACCGGTGAGAGTGTTGCCGGTGTCCCCCGCCGCCCAGTACTGTGGTTACATGTAGATGGATCCATCGCCCAATACGTTTAAGAATACGAGTCACAATCACGATCTGAATTCAACAAACACGAACATTAACATGAATATGGATACGAATATGGATACGAATATGGATATGAATATGAATATGTTTATGTGATATGTTTATGTTTATATAAAAACGTTTTTATGAAAATGTTTTTATGCATCATGAAAATGTTTACGAAAATGTTTATGTTTATGCATCTTCATGAAAATGATATTTTAAGTTCAAGTATTTTTCACTGTTATATGTTAACTGTATTACGTATTATTCGTTATCAAGAATATGACGTGTTGAGTCTTTAGACTCACTAGGTGTGATTGATGCAGGTGTTATTGATTATGAATATGATAATGGAGGTTTTGATGGTTTATCTGACTGGACTGAAGGTGCACATAACCCGAGGACCAACGCTAGTTTTCCGCACTAGTTATGATTTATGATTTTGAGTTATGTTAAAGATATTTTTTCGACGTTTTATTTGTGAGTGGTTTTTGAGAGGTTATAGTATGGGCTATACTTTTCAAATGTTAGATGCTTGATTTATTTTAAAATGATGTCAAAAATATTTTATGTAATTTTTGATGGTTCGGTCGATGCTAAGAGAAGTTTAAAAAAAAAAATTTCTAGTACTTTTTAAGAAAACGAATAGCAGACGTTTCATTATTTTTTACCATAAATTTTACTTTTTCATAACACACCTTTTAATTTAGTTGTAATTTTAATTAGCCAAATATAAGAAATTAACTAAATTTACATTGGTCCAACTGTGAGAAACAGAGGAAGTATTTCATTTAAAATTATGGAAGGACGTACAAAACAATAATTAATCATAGTTACGATGACAATTTTTATAACTCGTCCATATTTAACACTCAAATGAACCTATTAAAAGTTTTCAAATGGTGTCTGAGTTGATATAGTAGGTGAACGCTTGATCAATTGTTAGAAGTTCGATTCTCACTATCAATAACTTCTCAAACGAGTTTATCGCACATGGTTCTTGCTCAGTATGCATTGTTTACCTGACTAACGAGATGTGTCCGTTAATGTGCTAGTACGATGGTTTTGATTATTGCGTTGGTTCGAAGATTTACTTTGTGTACATCGATGAGTAGTACCTGCGAGTTCCTACGTAATAATAAAAAGTAACCACAGAGAAATTATAAGAAGAAATTGTATCTCAATCGATATCTTTCCGAATTTGCATTTAATGTTCAAATTAATTTCAAGAAATGCATTATTCCATGCTCAGACAATGATTCAGTGTATTTTTTTTCCATGACCATATACCTCAATTTGAAACAATTTGAAAATTCTACATATAAAGATAAAAGACAGTCAATGGCTATGCTTTTCGCAATTCTGCCCAACTCAAGCCTAGGATATATGAGTGTTGAATTCTTTTCTTACATTATATATATATATAATTTCAAAATGAAATTCTCAATTTTCAGTTATTATACCCCAAAAAATACCTGACGAGTTACCCTCAAAAAATTCAAGTTAATCAATGACTTATAGTCTATTTGACATAAGATCTCAAATACAAGATCTCAAATACAAGAATAAATATCAAACTCTGATCCAAAAATTTGAACATGAATAGAAGCTACCAACGTCATACTATGACCACTAACTAGATGCCACAGCAAGCGGGACCAATGATAATTCAGGTTTCATTTTTCCTTTTTAAATAAATATCAAACTCTGATCCAAAAAGATGAGAAAAAATCCAAAAGTTCGCAAATTTTTGGATCATGTTAAAATTAAAAATTTATGATAAAAATAAAAATCTCAAACTCACATAACATATTAAACCTACAAACTTTATAAAATTATATCTACTCAATTGTGTTTTCTTCACAAATTGAAAGATTCATTTATAGAATTTTTTTCGAAATAATCCAAAAATATATACATCATTACATACATCATCACATACTAATTTTCAAAATTTACAACTCTTATTTTCAACACTCAATCTCTTATTTTCAACACTCCCCCTTGTGATGATGATCATGATACAATGATTTTTTTCATTACGTGTTTTTATACTGCCTCGTTAAAAATCTTACTAAGAAAAACTCATTGAGATAAAAACCATGTAAGGAAAAAAGAGTGCAGTCATGTAAACTCTCTCTCATGTTAATACAGACGATTCTTCACAAATTTCGTAGATTGCACATCCCAATATTATATATATGATTTCTAAATATTTTCGTAGGAGGTGTTTTTGTGAAGAAATCTGGTGAGTTTTCACTTGACTGAATGTGACGAATATCAATATCTTTATTCTTCTCACGCTCTTGGGTGAATGCGAAGAACTTAGGGGGAATATGTTTAGTTTTGTCGCTTTTTTATGTATCATTCTTTCATTTGACTAACACATGCAGCATTATCTTCATATAGTGTCACAGGCTTCTTGTCGAATGATAATCCACATGAGATTTGGATATGTTAGGTCATTGATTTTAGCCAGACAAATTCACGACTTACTTCATGTAGTGCAATAATCTCGGCATGATTTGAGGAAGTTGTTACGAGTGTTTGTTTCTTTGAACACCAAGAAATTGCAGTGCCTCCACGAGTAAATATATATCCGGTTTGGGAACGTGCCTTGTGTAGATCAGATAAATACCCAACATCAGCATAACCAATTATGCTTTGATTGGTATCTTTTGAATATAAAAGTCTCAAGTCTGTCGTTAATCTTAGATAACGGAATATATGTTTAATTATGTTCCAGTGTCTATTTGTTGGATTTGAGATAAATCTTGCCAATAAATTTACAGCAAAAGATATATCAGGTCTTGTACAATTTTCAATATACATAAGGGTACCAATAGCACTAGATATGATACTTCTGGACCAAAAATAACTTCATTACCTTCACATGGACGGAATGTATCTTTTTCTATATTTAATTATCTAACAACCATTGGAATACTTAAAGTATTTGGTTTATCCATATTAGAACGTTTAAGGACATTTTTTGTATAGTTTGACTGGTGAACAAATATTCAACATTCTTTTTATTCAATTTGCAAACCCAGACAATACTTTGTTTTTCCAAGGTCCTTCATTTCAAATTTTTCCTTCAAGTACAACACAACTTCCAATTATTTTTAAATCATCAACATATACAGCAATAATTACGCATCTGGATGTTGTTTTCTTAATGAAAACGCAATGGCATATTGAATTGTTTACATATCCTTTTTTCAGTAAGTATTCACTTAGCCGATTATACCACATTCGAACGGACTGCTTTAACTCATATAATGATCTTTGCAATTTCAAATAATGACATTCTTTAGGTTTTGAACTTTGTGCTTCAGGCATCTTAAAATCTTTCAGGGATTTTCATATATATATTATTATCGAGTGATCTGTATAAGTGAGCTTTGACAACATCGATAAAACGTATTTCTAAATTTTCAGATACCGTAAAACTAATCAAATATTGAAATGTAATTGCATCCATAACATAAGAATATGTTTCTTCATAATCAATTCCAGACCTTTGAGAAAAACCTTGTGCAACAAGTCGAGCTTTATATCTTATTATTTCATTTTTCTCATTTCGCTTTCGAATAAAAACTCATTTATACCGAACAGGTTTTACACCTTCAGGTGTAAGGACTAGAAATGCTTATCGGTCCCATCGAACCGGTTTCGGACCGGTTCCTACCAGTTCTGGGTCCGATGAGTTCGGAATCGTTCTGAACCGGTTCCGGTTCCACGTTGAAATACTTGGAACCAATCCAAACACAAGACCAGTTCTACTATTAATAAATCGGTTCCGGTTCGTTTTGAACCGGTTCCGAAATCTAATTTATTATATTTTAATATATAATTAAAATTAGTAATATTAATGAAAAATTCTATATTTAGTATTTTGATTGAAAATACTTTTGATTACATAAAAAAACTATAACAAAATAACTTACACATTTTTTTTTACAATTGAACATCGAAAATTCATCAGGATTTATTAAAATATATTTTGAATACTCTAGATCTTCGTCGGAGCTTGAGCTTTGAAATTCGTCGATTGCTCCAGCGGTTCTATTCTTTTTTTTTTTGCTGCAAATCAATCTTGTAGGCATGTTAGCATGCTAAGTGTTTCTGGCTTTGAATTAGTTCTTTGTTCACCGATGATTCTTCCACATATTGAAAATGCTGATTCAGAAGCAACACTTGAACTTTGAACGGCTAGGACATCCCTTGCAATTGTCGCTAACACAAGATGTAGTTGAGAATTTACTTTCCACCAATCTAAAACATCAAAATTCTCTGTAGTCTCAATATATTGGCTTAGGAAATTTGGATCTCATTGTAATTTGTCGTTTTCACTGATTTTTCTTTGAACTTTTGTTGTTTTAAACTTTGAAAAAAGTTTAGTGCTACACTTTTGCCTTTCTCTGTGGGTGTCTCCTCCGGCTGTCGACTTGGTTCACACTGTTCACTAGCATACAAGTCAAACAATTCTTGAAGAGAACGCATTATTGACTTCTTTTAATCGTCAACATTCTTCTCCAAAAATTTAGAGTAATATTCAAAAAACATGTCTAACCCACCTCGACTTTGACTAGGATCAAGTAATGTTGATATACCATGCACAATTGGATTTTCTCCCAATATTTTAAAAATTTGTTTTCCATATTTGAAACAAAGTCATGCATAATAGCATCACCACGAAATTCAATAAATCCATAAAACATATTGAAAATTAAAGGTAGAAACATGGTTGAAGTAGGATAATTAATATTAAAAAAAATTGGTTGCTTCTTTAAAAATTTCTAACAATGAAACATATTTACTCAAAATATTTCAATCATCATCAGTCAACATTAAAGATTCTACCAAAATATTATTGTAATTTGGAGTAACTAAATCTTGAAAACGTAATAAAGTGTGATGCAAATGATATAAAGAATTACATCTAGTTTCAAAAGGAAGAGGAAATTTTTTAAATTTAATCTCATTTGTTTCGACTAGTGTTTTCCAATCACGTCCATGTTTTCTTTCACATAATAATTTTCCGCATACTTTGATTTTTTCTATTACAATAATCATTTGTTCATCACATGCACATTTTACACATAAGTTAATAATATGACATGCACATCTAATATGAAGCAAATTACCATCTAAAATTGATTTTAACGAATCTTTAAATATTTAATCGCAAGAGTATTGACGCTAGCATTATCTAATGTGATCGACATTATTTTATTTTGTATCCCACAAATCTTAACAACATTTAACACATATCTAGCTATAGTGTATGCGTTGTGTGTTGATTCTAAATGATCTAACGCTAAAATTCTTTTTTGCATAGTCCAAGTTTCATCTATCCAATGACATGTAACAACAAGAAAAGATTTGTATTTCAAATTAGTCCAAATATCAGTTGTTAAACTAACTCTATAAGAAATATTTGAAATATGTGATATTATTATTTCTTTATATTCCTTATACATATCAAAACAATATTTCTTAAGTGTGTGTCTAGAAATATTATGAAAACCAAGTTGAAAAGTACTAGTAAATTCAACAAAACCTTCTTGTTCAGCTATTATAAAAGGTTGACAACATTTAGTAATAAATTTAACGATAGCTTTTCGAGATATTTCTTTTGAAATCGTGAAAGCTTTACCAGATAAAAGATTAATTTGTTGTTGTGTTGTTTCTCTACCGAATGGTTGTAGAGTATCAGGGTCAAGCTTATGTAACTTGACTAAATGTTTTTTCAAAGTGCCAGTACCACCGGAACCACCACCTGTTTTATAAGTATATCTATTTTTGCAAATTCTACACACAACAAAAGAGTCGTTTGTACCAGTTTTTTTTCAATGTCAAAGTGATCCCAAACTTTGCTTCGCTTTGCTCGACCCGTCGTCGTGCTCGTCAGAATATTGCTTCTTCCGACGGACGATGATGTTGAAGAATATAGGATTAAAGTAGTGTGTATAATGTTGCTGAGAAAAGCTTAAACTCCATTGCTCAACCTACTGAAGTATTTATACAAGGATTTACATCTACAGATCCACATTAATAGGATCTCCAACAAACCTAGTGCTACTAATTAGGAAACTAACTAACTAACACTATCAGATTAGATACAAGCTAACTAACTACACTCCCCCTCAAGCTTAATCAAAGATACTCTGCAGATTAAGCTTGTTACACAATTCCTAGAAGCTTGGATGAGGTAATGCTTTGGTCAGAATATCAGCAACTTGATAGTGTGTTGGAACTTAACTCAAACTGATTGTGCCATCATCCACCTTCTCGCTTATGAAATGCCTGTCAATCTCCACGTGTTTAGTTCGATTATGTTGCACGGGGTTCTTTGCCATACTAAATGCCGACTGATTGTCACAAAAGATACTTACTGACTTATGATTAACAACTCTGAGTTCCTCAAACACTCTTTGATGCCACATTCCTTTACATATCCCTAGAGCAAGAGATCGAAGCTCTGCCTCTGCACTACTCCTCGCTACTACAGACTGTTTCTTACTGCGCCAAGACACGATATTTCCCCAGATGTATGAACAATTTCCTGAGGTAGATCGCCTGTCCGAAGCATCTCCTGCCCAATCAGCATCTGTATATACTTCCACGCTGCGATTGGAGCACTTTCTGAACATAATGCCTTTCACCGGGTTTCCTCTCAAGTACCGCAGAATTCTCAAAACAGCTTCCATATGCACCTCGGATGGATTGCTCATAAACCTACTAACCACACTTACTGAAAATCCAATATCAAGGCGTGTATGAGCAAGATAAATGAGTTTTCCTACAAGCCGCTGGTACTGATCCTTATTACATGCAGGTTCATTCCCTCGTGCAACAAGTTTGCTGGTTGAGTCCATAGGGGTATCACTCGCCTTACACCCTATCATCCATGTGTCCTTGAGCAGGTCCATAACGTATTTGCGTTGAGATACAGCAATTCTATCTTTGGTTACCCCTACTTCCATACCAAGAAAGTACATTAAGTGACCTAGATCCTTGTTCTCAAATTACTTGGACAACACTTGTTTCATTCTATGAGTCTCCTCCTTATCATCACCTGTGATTACAATGTCATCAACATATACACTCAATATTGAGCACTTCCCTCCTTGTGAATGCTTGACAAAGAGGGTATGATCTGCTTGACACTGTTTGTAGCTATTCTGCTTGAGAACCTTAGAAAAGCGCTCGAACCATGCCCTAGGTGATTGCTTGAGACCGTATAGTGACCGCTTCAATTTACACACTTTATTCTGAGTAGTACTATTACAGAATCCCTCTGGAATTCCCATGCATACTTCCTCTTCCAGTCTCCCATTCAAGAAAGCATTTTTTACGTCCAACTGCATTAAGGGCCAATCAAGATTGACGGCTAGAGAGAGCAATATTCGAATAGTGTTGAGCTTCGCTACTGGTGCAAATGTCTCTTGGTAATCAATTCCGTACGATTGCGTATACCCCTTCGCAACTAATCTGGCCTTCAGCCTCTTAATAGTCCCATCTGGCTGATGTTTTACCGAGAACAACCACCGACACCCTACTGTTCGTTTCCCTGGTGGGAGGTCAGTAATATCCCACGTTCCATTTTGCTCAAGGGCTTGGAACTCCTTGAATGTGGCAGCTCTCCATGCTGGATCTTCTAATGGTTCATGAACTGTGTTAGGCACTCTAACTTCATCGACTTTAGAGAGGAAGGCTCGGAAGTTTGCTGACAACTTTCCATAGTACAAGAAGTCTGCCTGTTCATTTGAGCTTCGTGTTCGAGGCTGCTTACGTAGAGCAATTGGCAACTCAATGTCAGATAATGGATCAGAACTATTACCAGGAATATTACCTTCCTCCGTTGAGTCAGTCACTTCATCTGGTGAGAGTTCTTGGCAGTTTGGAGTTTGTGTACCTCTAGGGATTTCTTGAGATGGTTCTGAGGTGGTTGGAGGCTGATCATCTGATGGAGTGGCACCGTCTACTTGAGATAAGGTGGGACCTTTATTGAGTGGTTGAGTGAGTTGCGTGGGAGTTGATGAATGTATAGGAGAAGGCTCTATGATAATGTCCCAGAATTGAAATTGAGACTGAGATTGAGACTGAGATTGCTCCCCTTCAATTTCAGGTCTGGAATAGAATGGCTGAGATTCATTGAATGTTACATCCATGGAAACAAATGTTTTCCTAAGAATCGGGGAATAACACTTGTAACCTTTGTGCCTTGGAGAATATCCTATGAATATGCACTTAAGAGCTCTAGGATCAAGTTTTGATTGATGATACTGATGAACAAACACAGTACAACCGAATACTTTTGGTGTAATGGTATTTATTAGGTGTGTGTTAAGGTGTATACTAAGGAGAGATTGGCATGGTGTTTGAACTTAAATGTGCAGGAAGGCATACGATTAATGAGATATGTGCTCGTGAGACTTCCAAAAGGTGTCTATTCTTACGCTCGGCAATACCATTTTGTTGTGGTGTGTTGGTGCATGAACTCGTTTGGACTATACCCTGAGATGAGAAATATTCTCCTAGTGTAGCATTGAAGTAATCTCGTGCATTATCTGAGTGAAATACTTGGACATGAGCATTGAACTGAGTTTTTATCATACGGTGAAATTCCTTGAATATTTGGCAAGTCTCAGATTTATGTTTCATTAAAAATACCCATGAAAAACGTGTGTGATCATCAACTAAATGCAAGAACCATAGTGCACCTGATATATTTGTGACCCTGGATGCTCCCCAAATATCACTATGGATCATGGAGAAAGGATGTGTTGGTTTATATGGTCTTGGTGCATAGGTGCTGCGAGTATGTTTTGAAAGTTGACAAAGATCACAAGTGAATGAATTGATATCTTTATTAATGAAAAGAGAAGGAAACATGCGTTTGAGATACACGAAGCTCGGGTGTCCAAGACGAGCATGCAACAACATAATGCTTTCGTCTTTATTAACAACTAAACCAGAATTAAAACAAAGATTGAGAGAGGTTGGTTTTATTTCAGCCTGAGGTGGTGTGATGGTTTTGAGGAGATAGAGGCCTCCACAAAGCTCAGCCCTGCCAATCATTCTCCCATAATTCATGTCCTGAAACACATAAGAGTCAGTTAGAAATTTGGTTAAACAGTGATGATCTTTATTGAGTTTCCTGACAAACAGTAGGTTGCAATTAAGTTGAGGCACAAAGAAAACCGACTGCAGAGTCACTTGTGGCAACACGTGAACCATGCCTATCACACGTGATCGAGAACCATCCGCAATACTAACATAGATCTCTTGTTTGCAGGGTGTATATGAAGTGAATAAGGAGCAATTACCAGTCATGTGATCCGAGGCACCTGAGTTAACAATCCATGGAGTGGATATTTCTGTATGTAATGCTGTAGCCAAGTTACCTTGTTGAGCAACATGTTCTGAGTTCACTGGTGGAGATGAAGATGTTGATGAGGGGTTGCCTTGGACCCGGTTGATGATAGACTGCAGAATGTTCATCTGATCCGGATTGAACTGAGCTATGGCTGCGACATGTCCACGTGGTTTCCAATCTGCCGGCTTTCCATGCAACTTCCAGCATGTCTCCTTGGTGTGACCAGGTTTGCGACAATGCTCACACCAGGGACGTCCACGGGGATTTTTGTGTTGTTGAGCCTGAGATGCCACATGACCAGTACTCCATAGAGACTATCACCGGTGGGATTATATGTGCCTTCATGAGAAGCCAAGGCACAACTGTCAAGTGGATTCAGGGAGGTCCTTCCGAGCATAACTTTGCGACGACTTTCTTCACGCCTTACTTCAGAAACTCCCTCGCGAATGGTAGGCAATGGCTTGGTTGACAGAATCCTGCTCCTTACTTCATCTAGTGATTTGTCAAGTCCAAACAAGAATTTAAAAACTCGCTTGGTCTCAACAATTTTCCTGTGATTTTCTCCATCATCTTGACACTTCTAGCAATGTGACTCAAGGAGATCAACCTTCTGCCAGTAGCGAGTCAGATTAGTAAAGTATGTTGTGACTGATTTCTCACCTTGTCGGAGGTCATGGAGCATGCCCTCAATCTCCAAGAGTTCAGCCGTATTGTCTTTGCACGAGAAGGTGTCTTGAAATGCCTCCCATATTTCCTTGGCGGTCTGGAATAGTAAGAAATTCTCACTTATCTCCTGAGTCATATAGTTGATCAGCCACGCCATTATCATTGAATCATTTGCCTTCCAAGCTTTGATCTGATCTGCTGAACTTTCGAGGATGGACACATTGTCTGAGAGGTGATCTTCTTTCCCTTTCCCTTGGATAAACATGAGAACCGAGCTAGACCACTGCAAGTAATTGTGGTCTGAGAGTTTGTGAGAAGTAATTGAGAGGAGGGATAGATCTTGAATGCTGTTTCGAGGTTCACATGGGTTTGATGAGTCTGATATTGATGATGAAGGAGGAATGCCTTCAATCTTCCCATGCTCTGATACCATGTTGAAGAATATAGGATTATAGTAGTGTGTATAATGTTGCTGAGAAAAGCTTAAACTCCATTGCTCAACCTACTGAAGCATTTATTCAACGATTTACATCTACAGATCCACATTAATAGGATCTCCAACAAACCTAGTGCTACTAATTAGGAAACTAACTAACTAACACTATCAGATTAGATACAAGCTAACTAACTACAGATGATGATCGAAAATTCCCACCACCTTCGTTGGAAAGTTCTGCAACATGTTCTTCCTCGTGACTGGGTTCAAAGTCTTCATAATCGGGAATGTAGGCAAAATCTTCACCAAAATCTAAATTGCGGTTTGAAGACGACGTCATTGAAAATATATTTTGTAAATATGTATAATGAATAATATCAAATAACAATTGTGTAGAAAATATTAATATTTCGAGATTGAGTGCAAAAAAATAGAATGAGATTGTTGGGTGAATTAGGGATGAAAAACAAGCACATATTATAGTGATGGAAAAAAATTACAATTTTACCGCAAAATTAATTGTTATTTGACCCCCTAAATTAGGGGCGAAATTGCAATTATTTAAAAAAAATCCATTGGGCAACGGTTGCCCAACGGATATGTCAATATTTTATTATTTTTTATTTTTTCATTATTTTTTTAGCTAACAGATATAACATTTATCATTTTTTTCGTTTTTTATTTTAAAAAAAAAAAAATTGAACCAAAACCGGATTCGGATTCGGATCTGGTTCCGGTTCGGATTTTCGGATCCGGATCCGGAACCGGATCCAGAACCTAATTTCGAAAATCCGAACCGGAACCGGATCCAAAACCAAATTTGGTCGGTTATTTTATTGAACGGTTCACTCCATAAAACATTACGTTTATTTAACGAATCCAATTCAACCTGGATGACGTCTTTCCATTTTATCCAGTCCTGTCAATTTTTACATTCACTAAAAGATTTTGGTTTATGATCTTCATTGTCATTTATGATGTCAGATGCCGCATTGTAAGAAAATATCTCATCAATTTCTTTTATATCTTTTTGGTTCCATATTTTTCTTGTATTAATATAATTGATAGAGATTTTCACAAATCTCATCAGTTTGTGGTTCTAACAGAACATTTTCATCATCATGTATTTCTGCCGGAATATCATTCTCTATTTTGTGATCAATGTGTTTCTCTATGTTTTTTCTTTTTCGAGGATTTTTATCCTTGGAACCGATTGGTCTTCCACGCTTCAAGCGTTTCATGACTTCATGAGTGTCTTCAATTTGTTTCTTTGGAATTTCAATTAGAGTAGGGGCATTTTTACAGCATGTATATATGATTTAGTTACGCCTTTTGTGTTTGCAAATGCATATGGTATTTAATTTTCTTTTTTTTTTTTCAAGTGCACAATTTGTTTTACATCCTTTTCACATTGTTTTGGAATCATAATTTCGGAGTTTAACAAATTAAGTGATTGAAGAGTGCAGGACTGATCGGTTTAACTGAATCTACTCAAACTGAAAACACCTGAACTAAAGTTACCCGAACTGATAATTAATGTGTTAAATAATCAAAGGCAAACCGAACTGATCAAAGCCGATTGAATGAATGAAGACAAATAAACTATCAGTTATGAGAGCTCAGTTGTACAATCAGTACATCTAATCGGTCATATACTCAATTGATATTCAGTTGAACACGTCATCAGCTGAAACATATCAAACAACCGACAATTTGTACATAGCAGATTGTATCCTTTAGTGGGAGCGCCTCATATCCAAACGCTATAGTGTACTATTGTCAAAAGAATGTTGACACAATCAGAAAAGACAAATCAATGGATATAAATCATTCAAATGCATTCAATATTACTGTTGGGAGAAAATTCTATAAATAGCAGACGAGTTCAGCTGAGAAAAGAACTTTTGCGCACATTCATTCTGAGTAAACTTTAAAGTTAAAGATTTCAAAGATCAGTTACGAAAAAGCTCACTTATCAGATATATTCATAGCTTTCAGGCTATCTTTCGAGCAAAAGTACTAGCACATCTCCTTATTGTATTCGATCTTTTGAGATCAGTTGTGCTAAGAAAAGAATATCAGTAGTTTACTGATAAGTTTGTAAAGATACTAAGAGTGTGACCATCTGCTGAAGGCATCGATCAATATCATAAAATATCTAAATGGTCCACATGGTGGATGAATTGGCCCACAAATATCACCCTGAATATGGTCAAGAAACATAGGTGATTCAGTTTGTATTTTAGCTGGTGATGGTCTTATAATAAGTTTTCCAAGAGAACATGCTTTGCATTGAAACTTATTATTTTGAAAGATCTTCTGGTCTTTCAAAGGATGACCATGTGTATTTTCTATAATTTTTCACATCATTGTTCAATCAGGATGTCCTAATTGATCATGCCAATTGATTAATATTGAAGAATTATCAACTACCGAATTTGATTCAATAAATTACATATGTATTGTCAGTAATTTTTTTCATTACATATTTTTTTGAAGTTCAAATATGGAAACTACTATGAAAAAAGCTAAACAAGAAACTAATCATATGGAAGTTTGCATACCTGATAGTGATACAACACACACAATTATCCGAGACAAAAAATATTTCTTGGAACTAAAACTAACAAAAACAATAGTGAATTCAATATCAGGTCCTGTAGACTTGATTAAAGGTTGTGGTAAAGCACTTTTTTTGTTATCTAATAGTACAAAATTTCTGATAAATGATGATTTGTATTCACCACAATCGAAAAAAAAGTTGTTAAGTTTTAATGACATATATTCCCATGGGTATGATACTCAGATAATAAATGAAGGAAATGAGAAATAAATACCCAAAACAACCCCTAAAGTGCATTCGGACGCATACGACTCCTGAATTAAATAGAACAACTTAGGACCTACCAATTGACTCGGAACTCAACCCATACGTAAAACACATCCCAACCTACTGTCCAAGACTCTGAACCAGCCCCGAACCATGCCCGAACCCCGTACCATGCACAACGAAACATGAAGACACAAGCTGCCACAAAGAGTGACATGGCACTTGTGCATTTTTTACAACATCCTATCGATTCTCACTTGAACCAAGCCCAAACCAAGCCCTAGAGTCGACCCATAGACACCGCTTAAGACTTTGGTTTGACCCTTTCCAACCGACGACACATGCACAACCACTAAACTACACAAGTCGTACCCTAGTCGCGTGAGCCTCCTTCATGTGTGCAACTTGGAAATCACGACTCCAGCCCTTATGCTAGCCAACCAGACCCTAACCAACCCATACCAGGCTTACTCCGTGACCCTAAGACCCCGCCTAGACCCTAGACATGAACCCTGGTCCAGCAATTCAAACATCCGTGCACTCCAAAGCTGCGATCAGATCACCCCCATGTGCACGTTGTGCGACTCTTTCAACTACTGATACACCAGCGGCCTGTCGGTCCCTCCCGGACCACCTAATGACACCTAAACACATCCTATAATATAACCATATGTAGCAGCAAGCCTTAGGATCGGTCCAGCAAAGCCGGCGATCGAAACTCGAGAAAATGGAGAAGTTCATAGCATAATATATATCGAAAATGATTTTAATAACGTTATAGCATTCATATAATCAAACCAACAAGTTTTAATGCATAATTTGTATCAAAATACAGTATATAACATGATCAATGTGTCAAAGAAAGGTTTAGACATGCCTTTTCTTTTTAAACGCATGAAATATAAAAAAAGTACGCGAGGGAAAAACAAAAGTCGAACAGAGACGGTTTACTGCGTTTTGTTGCTTCAAAAGTGACTAAAATATTCAGAAAATGTAGTGTGATGATCGGCTAAAGCTTATGTTGGAAGAAGAATAGAAAATATCCTCCAACCCTAGGCTGGGTTTCGGTAGATTGTGTGTGAGTGTGTGTGTTTAGTGTGTGGTCTTGGTGTATGTTTACTATGTGTGTTTAGTGTGTGGTCTTGGTGTATGTTTTGTGAGAGCCGTGAGAATGAGGATTCTAGCGTAGGACTCTCCTCTAATATTTAATAAAAATATTAACTAGGGTTTTAGGTCAATTACTCAAAGTTTTTAATTACTGATTAAGCCCTGCAACTTTTAAAATTTTACAATTTAAGAGTCTTACAAACCCTAAATTTTACCCATAATTAAATACTAATTAATTTAATTAATTATGACATAAATTAATTATTAAATATTGTATCCCGAGTGAAAGGATTTAAATCTCTTACTTTCGAATTTTGCTATTCAAAATGCTTAACATACTTTTATTTCACTTGATTAAATTTAACTCTTAAATGCTTAAATTCGTAAATCCTTTAAAATACCTAATTTCTCGGCTTAATAAAAATATGACATTAAATTTTTAACATCTCAATCGTCTGTGGTCTCCATTCCCGGTTCGGCATTGAATATTCGCATGAAGAACTAAAACTCGAGAAAACATTTTAATTTGCATAAAATAAAATATATACATTTAAAAATAATTTAACACATAGCATGCATTACATAAATTATTAATTAATAAATTATTTTGATCATGTATAGGGTTTACGTGTACTATTTTTTGGGCCCTACATTTGCCATATCCTTTTAGACTTAAAGGTTGCGATCAGCCGGGAACCCGTTCTAGCCTTGCCCGATTTCAGCAAGGAATCCTAGGTACACACAGATGGCTTTGATTTTTTTATTGGAGGGGTGATGATTCAATAGGGCACCCCATAGCCTATGAAAGCTGGAAGCTCAACAAGAGAAAGAGATGATAAACCGTTCAAGAAAAAGAGATGACATCCATCATATATTGTCTAAGGGTGTGGCTCCAATAACCGATTATCCATCAAGACCAAAAAGGTTGTCATAAGCTACTTTCAATGTCAAAAGAAGTTTACTCCCAAATAAGCTAGGTGGCAGGACTTCTTGGTAGAGTTTGACTTTGTGTTTGAGTACCGACCAGGCAAAGCCAATGTTCTAGCCGATGCACTAAATCAAAAATCAAAGTTATCTTCCATTAGAATATCCTCGGAAGACCTACAGACGTATCAAGGAAGGACCAGAACATGATCTCATGGCCAAGGAGTTGTCCAAGCTTGGCGATCAAGGAAGACTCGACAATTTTTGCTTGAAGATGGTCTTCTATATGGAAAATGTCACCGACTCTATGTGCCAAAGTATGGGTACTTGAGAAGAGACCTAATCCATGAATTTCATGACACGAAATGGGCGGGACATCCTAGGCAAAGATGAACAAGGTCCTTATTGGAGTCTTCTTAATTTTGGCCCCAAATGAGAGACCAACTGGAACTCTATGTCAAGAATTGCTTGGTTTGCCAATAGGACAAGGTGGAGAATAGACAACATGTTGGTTTACTTGAGTCATTGTTAGTTGTGGAGCGTCCATGGGATTCCGTCCCTATGGATTTCATTAATGCCTTACGCAAGTCTGATGGGTTTGGATCAATCATGTTGGTGATTGACCAATTTTTTAAGTATGGAACTTTCATTCCATGCCTGAAAGATTACTCTTCTCGATGAAGCCGCAAGGTTGTTATTCAAGAATGTTGTCAAGTATTTGGGGTTGCCAAGACACATCATAAACGATAGGGATCCTCGTTTCATAGGTCGGCTGTGGATGGAACACTTCAAATTTCTTGGGTCAGAGCTACATTTCTCTACAAGCCTTCATCCCAAACTGATGGTCAAACCGAGCGGATGAATGGCTTGTTGGAATGCTACTTAAGGCACTTTGTTAGTGTTAACCAGTGAGATTGGGCAAAAATTTTGGATGTGGCACAATTAGCATACTATTTACAACAAAGCGAAGCCACGGGGAAGAGACCATTTGAGCTTGTTATGTGGAAACAACCAAATAATCCCTAAAGTACAACAATATCTTAGCAAATGACAAAGTCCCGCAGCCATGAAGATGGTCAAGTCTTGGAGCGAGCACATGGGCTTGGCACAAGCACAATTAGAGAAAGCATGCGTATGAAGAAAAGGGCGAATGCTAAAAGAAGGAAACATGAGTACTCCATCGGAGACAAACTGTTCATCAACACCAATTCAAAGATATACGTGGAGTGCATAAGGGTCTAACCTGAAAGCATGAGGGACCTTTCCCAGTTTCCCTATAATTGCGAGAGTCGAGAAGGTATCATACCGTCTTGACCTCCCTGAAAGGGGATCGGTTTTAGGTGTTCTAAAGCGTAACGGAAGTTCAAAATTTATTTTGTAACAAGAAAACCGAACACCTCATGTACTAGGATGTGTAGCAAATACAAAAACACGAAATATGACATTCATAGGGTGTTATGAAATTTATCTATCAATCACAATGGATTGATGATGGCTCCAACTAGGGTGTAAACACCTTGTCTCTTGATGGGATGACCTTCTACAAGCTCTCCTTGCTTCAAATTAGGCCCACCACTTGCAAGCTAGAACCCTTCTTATTTTGTACTAAAAAAATAAGAAGATTTTTCAAGGACAAGTATTTTCTATCCTCAACAATTGAAGAAGAAAAATGGAGAGAAAAATGAGGAGAGAATCCTTCAAGAATTTCGGCCAAGTCTAGTTAGAATGGGAGAGGATGAGTTGTCTTGGTGTGTGAAAAAATAGAGACCAACTTTTGCATGCCATGCAATTTTTTAATAAAAAGTATTCTCCAACTCTTCACCTCCCAATCATGCATTCTTATTTGGGCTTGTAACAATTATAAGGCCCATGGACTTTAATTTAATTGTCTCAAACATATTTGAGCCCAATTAAACTTTACTTGATTTTACTCAAGCCCACTAGTTAAATAATTATTTCCAATTGGGCTTTACAAGGCCCAATATTATTTAATTAATTCAACACTTGAATTAATTTAATTATTTGGACTCTACTAGGCCCACTAGTGTTTAATTAATTCAACACTTGAATTAATTTAATTTAGTCCATAATAATGTTTATGAAAATCACAATTTTCAAATACATTATTTATTTGGCCAACTTTTAATTTAGTAACACATTCATAAATTAAAAGTTATATTTCTCTCATAGAAGTCATACTTCTATTTTCCTTACGCTTATAAACTCATTTATAAGCCGTTCAACACATTGAACTATTTTAACTTCTCAACGGGATCTAGAAAGCTAGTACTTGTGTGGCCCTCAATAGTTCATTGATACAAATAGCCGTGGGTTCACATCTCCATGTGATTCGGACTAAACATGTCCTTATACGAGCATACCCCAACTGCTCCATTCTTACTTACCAACTCCTTGATAACAAGAATGTCAGAACTCAAGTCTGATAGTACCCAACCAATCATGTTAAACGCCTAGTATCATCGCTTACATGATTCCCTAGGTATCAAATGATAGTGCCTGCAAGAACCATTCAATTATGGTTAGCGTACAGTACGGTCCCTTCAACTCATATATCCCGACCGATTCGACAACCATTGGTATATCGAGAATTGTCAATGAATCGATACTATGTGTCATATCGTAGTTGCATCGATGATGTAATCTATGAAACCCCTTTCATAATTACCACCATACTCTGATCAGAGATTTCATACTACACATACATGAGAACACATAGGATATCCATACCCGAAGGTAAGCGGTGAGTCCCCGACTACAATGCATCGACTCCTATATGTTTTGACAGAACACCCAACCTTGCCACCTGATGACCCCATGAGAGTCGGTAAACAAGTCAAAGTGTAATTCTAGCACATAGAGTCTCAATGTTGTCCCGGGTCATAAGGACTAATGGTGTACAACCATAAACTAGCACGTTTCCACTCGATAAGTGAGAACCACTTGGAAAGTCCTTTATGGAGGGTTGTTCAGTGTACTCTACAAGAAGCACCTATCTGCCTGCTCGGACATCACAATGTCCCCTACCAATGAAGCATGGTACTCACATCGCATATACTAGTCTCGAACTCGAGCGGCCTATATCCTTCTTAGCGGGGGCTGAATCGACTAGGAACTGTTTAGAATATACAGTATTCCAAATATGAGTTTCATGATACTCATCATATGAGCATCTCATATTCTTTCTACTATTTGTATATTCAAGGGCTTTATCTATGCAACTAGCATGGGTATACAGATAAAGAAGTGCCAAAATAATAAATTCAAATATTATTAAAATAAAGATTGTTCATACATAGAGTTTAAACATGAACCCTCGGCCAACACTTGGCTCGACGGGCACCTACTCTAACACTCCGAAACACTTTACCAAAAATTAAAGCGAAAAAATTTACTCTAAATCAAAACTAAAATCGTATAACAGATAAAAATTTTAAGTGTGCGAAGTGGTAAAATTGTGTAAGACAGAAAAAATTTTAAGTGTTATGAAGTGGGTGGAAGAAAATGGATCGAAAATGCAGGTATTTATAGAAATTTTGCGACGGTTATTGGTAAAACCGTCGCTAATTATGGCGGTATTTTCAAAATTTAAATTTTGCGACGGTTTGGCTTATGACAGTCGCTATATTTAGCAACGGTACATGCGACGGTTTTTCTTTAAACCGTCGATAAATTTAGCGACGGTTATAAGTCAAACCGTCGCAATTTTGAAATAGCGACGGTTTTAAATATGGCAACAGCTTACACAAACCGTTGTTGTTTGTTCAAAAATCATGCTAATCGACAACGGTTTTCTTGTTGATTGTCCAAAAAAACACGCTAATAGACAACAATTCATAAAACCATTGTCATAAACGCTCAAAGACAACAGTTTTATAGAACCGTTGTCATTGACTCTAAAAATAGACACGGTTTTATAAAACCGTTGTCTTTTACGTAAAAAAAGCTCCACGACAACGATTTTAACTAAAATCGTTGTTAAAACCCCTTTGGGCCTAAACCAGTACTGAACATTGGTACCAATACCATGATGGAGTTAGAACTTCAAGTGAAGAGGCCTAGCTACATGGATTTCTCCATAATTTTGGGGGGAAAATTATTTTTGTAACTTCTGTTTTATGAATTTATAAATCATGATCATGTGATTCATATCAATTTTTAAAAATTATAAAAAAATTAATTCTACTTTTTTTCTGGAAGAATAATTTATAGTGTGTGTGGATTTGATTGTCCGAGTGTCTGGGTTTGAGAATAATCAAGAGAGAACCGAATTTACGACTCGCTTAATTTCTTTTTCAAATTTCTATTTCGTAATCGGTGTAAAGTTTTATCAGAAATAGTATTTGAGCAAACAAGTAATCTTAGAATTTAACATAAAATTTTGGTACTTTTTCCTGTTTCGATTGATAAAAGACTACTTTTTAACCGTGTCCATAAACTTCTGGAATTAACCATTTCTTTGAGTGATTATAGACCAGTCATCATGGTACATGTGTGCGTTTGTATAATATTTGTGTATCGATAAAATAATATTTTTTACCCGTGCATGTACACTTGTATAATAGACCATTTTTCTAAACAACTTGTTGACTAGTCGGCAACGCACAGTAATATGTAAAATAATATTTTTATTATAGTTTTTTAATCATATATATTTAATTAAATTTAAAAAACATATATATATAGAAACATTTATATATGTTTTAATTATTAAATAATCTTTATAATTATTAAATAATATTTATTATTTGATTATTTTATTAAAAAATTAAAAAGAGAGAATTTTTTAAAAAGAGAAAATTAGAGAGATATTTATGGAATTTATAAAAAATGTTTCACCGTGATATCAGTGAGAGTTTAATTAATACCATACGCATTGTTTGGTATGCATGATATTGGATGATTGATTTTTAATCTTTCACTTATCATGTATTTGGTGTGCATAATTAAGATTGAGATAGGCTCGTTCAGCCCCACCCAACTCGCATTGTATGGATTATTATTCTCTTGTTGGTGGTTATATAATCCTTTGGGGAAGAATGAAGGATGTTTGATTAATTTAAATTTTTCTTTAATATCTTAAATTTTAAAATAATTATAAATTCAACAAATTTAATAATATTTAAATATAAATTTTAATTTGCCTAATATTATAACGAATTTAATTATTATTGATCATATTTTTATTATTATTATATTATTTTTAACTGTAATATTATAATTGTTACTAACTATTATTTAATACTCGAATTTGTATTACTATTTTAATTATCACAATAAATACATATTTATGTCATGATCAAATTCTAATTATTTTATATAATAATAATCGATTTTTTAGTTTTTCCGGAAATCGAAACTAGTGAAAATTTAATAATTAATATAACATTTTAATTTTATTTGTAATATTTTCAATAAATTAATTCTAAAAAAATTATTTATGCAATTATTTTAAGAATATATTACTAATTAATATATATGATGAGAGCATTTTACTAATAATAATATAATTAACAAAATAATTAAACAATACATTACACAATTTATCACAATGTTTTATTGATCCTTATTTTTCATCTTATAATTATTTTTATTATATATCATTTATTTATTATATCATGCTAACAGAACAATGTCTAAAAATATAAATATTAATATAGTCCACCATCTTGTCAATCCCATTGGATACGGATATGATCAAAATTTCAAAAATAAAAAAATGATGATATGGGTGATTTTATTAGTCATGGATTGATATAAACTTTTGTGGACGTGAAATTTTGAATCTTGGACCATTACATTATTCATTACCACCGTGGAAATTTCATAAAATGTATAGATTCTCCCAACAACTTGAATTATTGTTTGTTTGTTTTCAGTACAAACACAATTGCTAGAATGGAACAGAAAAAAATCTCTCTATCATGTTATGGTGAGTAGTCTGTTTCAAGGCGTGAATTATTAGCAGAAAACGTTGGATTTTCAGAAACAATACAAGTAGGAAATTGTGTAAATATTATATTTGTACCAAGTTTAGTCCCAATTACCAGATGATGAATTATACAATTTATCATCCAGTTCTTGGTTTGTAATAAACACAGATCCCCAAACACAAATTCCACAGAAGACCTAATTTCCATGTACATACACTCAACAAGTGCAGGCCGCACGCTCCTTTCCACAAGAGAAGACGAATCCTTCAAGGAAAAGAATCGAGGCCCCTCGTGCTGCAAACTTCAAGTATGTGCAGTTTAAAACCTGAGAACTTCATATGATTATTTTACAATCAAATTAGATGTATATTTGCTACCCATAGCAAGATGATTGCATGTATAAAATTTTAGGTTATAAGAGAATTATGCACATTGGAGATTGTGACTTTTTTCAAAGAAGCAAATATGAAGTTGACTCCAACCAAATATAAAATAAAGAACACATCAAGGTAATGCCAAGGCTTATTTCAAACTCAATGATAAGTTATTGGATTAATGTACACAAAGCACCAACAAATCAACTCAATAAAATAAAGCCAATAAAAAATTTTAAAAAAATATTGGAGAGAGATACCTAAGCAGCTGAAGTTCAGCAATAAATTTATTGCTTCATCTATAACCTCAAACTTTAGCTGCAGCTTTGGCCTGAGAATCTTCCATTTCCTGAGAGTAGATAAAATTGTCAACTTTTAGATGAAATCATGATGTAACTAACAGAATTATATAAGCTGAATATATCGATTGTACTATTGCATTCATTAACAACTTGTTTATACAAAATTCTATATACATGGAAGAAAATAAGTAGAGACATTCAAAATCCAATCAGTTGTTATAACAGCTTTCGAGAGAGAATGGGAGCTGATAATCTTGCTGCTGACCTAATGTTGAATTTAACTTTGTAGGGAGATCTGTTGACATTGAGGCGAATTCTTTTACAGTGACAAATGTAGATAACGAGTACGGTTCACTACAATGAAAAAAATGGCCTTTTTTTTTGCATTCAACTCTCATGTATTTAATATATTTGGCACTTGCCTCCATTAGATATCATCATTTTTACACTTAAAAGAGGTAAATGTAACACACGATGGTGAATGCACCCCAAAATAATAAAAAAATTAAAAAAAAAATCATATCAGTGTTTAGAGCCACCAATTTCACACTGCACCCTAACAATTAAAACTTCATTTTGTCACTCTTCTTTTACAACAATTGTTAAAATTCAAAAGGTTCCTGTGTATCCTCTAAGTGATTTGTTACCATTCAACAAGGGTCATTTTTCCCATCAACGGCTAAAGAACTAGTTTGACACAGATTCAAACACTCGAGTAACAAGGAGTGTGAGGAGTCAGATTCATGTCATCGCTTCATACTCATAATTTATTGTCATATTCCTTCTTCGCTTGTTTCAAGCTAATATTGTGTCTTGAAGAAGTTTTCATTACGTGCAGGTCGATTTTAGTTAAAAAATGGCAAAATTACAAAGAAAAATAAAAGATATTCGTCCCATGCAGAATTGAGCCAAAGGATGCTCCAAAAGGTACAGGGCGATGACCAAAAGTTGGAAACTTTGACCAAAGAGAGACCATGGATCACAGGACATCTACATGGCAAGGTCTGTGCACAGCCCTGCAGGTATGCCCTATGAGCTTACACACCAAAAGTTCGGACCACAGGTCCGTGTCACTCAAGAAGGTAATTTTGCTGGAAATCAATATTCAAAAGGAAAGAGTACCATCTGATTCAACTTCAGCTTTACAATTTTTAGGCCATAAACCTACATTTCACGAAAGTAGGAATAGGAATAATAGATTCATTCTTATGGTTCAACATTTAGACTTAGGGAGCAAGGATTTTCAAGGTTTATCGGGCATTCAAGAGGGAGAATTACAAGCGAGATTTTGGAAAACTTAATGCCTCAACACTACAATCTCTCTTAATTATTTTACTTATCTAATATTATTGTCATTTGTCGAACTTTACACTTCTTGTTCATTTTGTGCATTTCAGTAGATTAAGATCCTATTAAGGGATATTTGATAACATTTTTCAATTATAATTCTTTTCTTGCTCAATTTGTTATCCAACAATCAATTAATGTTGTTTGGCCAATCATTTATATTTATTTGTTTTGTGATCTTGAGTACGCTTGCAGATTGATTATGACATTAAAACATCAAATAACACTTTGTAAAATCAACTAGAGATCGAATTTGGTATTGATAAGTCCTAGAGATTTTAGGGATTTTATTTTATCATATTCGTGCTTATCTGGAATTGTTATACCTTATTTATGTTTATTTAGATTAATTTTATATTTGTAGATTTGACCAAAAGATGAAAAAACTTATTTTTTGAGATGAGTTCAAAGAATATTGATATTTAAGTAAATAATCGATGGAGAGTTTTTCAGTATTTTCCAACGTGATTGTACAAGACTTCAAAGACAATCAAATATTAAAAGATGAAATTCTCTTATTTAACAATTCCTTGTCATTCACGTGAAATAAGAAAACGGACAGAAAGTTTGGGCTTTTGAGATATTGGCTCATTAAGATGAGAGGAAATAAAAGGTGAACACACACATCAAGGACATAACAGACAAGAGATCACAGAACATATACAGCACTACACGTGAATAGAGGACAAGAGAGAGAAGAAGACAAAACTTGGAGGAAGACAACAGACAACTTTCTCTCCGAACTTGGTGGAAGGAAAAATCTAAAGTTTGAGAGAGAGGAGGATAACAACTTCAAGAGGAGAATCACGCCAACCGCGCTGAGATTTTCTTATTCTTTCCTAAATTTTATTCTTATGAATTCAAACATTGTATTTATGCATTATTTTGATTTTATGAAATAAATTTATTTAGAATAAAACCACGATAGGATCAAACAATACTTTGTTTGATATTTAGTTTATTTTATATATTATTCTTTTGATTTTAATTATTGATTGATGTTGGTTTAATATTTCTTGTTAATAATATAATCACCTATTTACATGTTTGTATATTAATCACAAATCGAAAGATGATTGGTTAATTATAGCAACAAAGAAGTCGATCAATGCATGGTTAAACTAATTACAAATAGTACTCGATTTCAATGTGCGGTTATAGATGAAAACTGAAATTCCACAAAGATTTAATGCATTTAGATCTAATTAAATTCAATTAGGAATAATTGGATTGGTAGATCTAAATACATTTATTAACTGGAGGAATCGTTTAATAAATAAATTGGGATTTCACCATAATTGTCAAGAATTTAATAATTAATTGAATGTTAACACGTGTCAACATAGTAGAAGTGGCTCTGTTGTGTGTCTTAGTTCTTTATTCGAAGTTAAATCCATCATTGATCATTGAACCCGTCATTTTTAATTGCAATTGTCTAGTTCAGATTAATAATTCATGTATCTTCTTATTTATTTTGTCTAGTTTAAATTAAGTGATAAAAATTCTAGTAATTAATTATTAATCTCAATAGGATAGATACTTGGACTCATCATCCATTTACTATAACTTGACCTAGTCCGCTTGTTATATTTATTCCCAACCAAAATCGTCAGTCGGGTATCTTTATGAGGCTAAGATAAAAGCTAAAAGTTCAGGGGTCTTAATGCGCTTTTGTCTAACCATAACCTAATAGAAATATATGAACTCTTAGAAATAAATTCACAGGTCCCAAAGAAAGGATGATAATTAACCTAGAAATTTTTGCCTTAGATTACATAGAATCCTTTGACGTGATTGTTTAGAATTCTGTGATAGACATAGCAAAGTTAGATATTATATGTGCTTGGTCAAATGTTGATAATTGCTTGAGTTCATTCACAAATCACAACAGCTACTTTCTTTGTCACACTTTCTCTAAAAGTGCATTATATTTTATTGGTTTTACATTGGTTTAACTATTCACCTGTCTAATTTCATTTTTTGTCACATTTTTTTCTAAAAGTGCATTATATCTGATTGGTTTTTAATTGGTTTAACTATTCACTTGTCTAATTTAATTTTTTGTCTGATTTGGATAATTAAGTTCATAAGTTATAATATAATACTACTAATTAGTAAATAGGTGAAAGTATAAGAGAGAACTTGAACTCAAATTCAATTTTATTTCTCAACAATCTACTGCACTTGTTAGGCACAACGTGTTTCTTCGATCAGAGGGCATAATATGCTATTGAGAAATGTTAGTGTCAATGCCCAATAGTAAGTAGGTGGCCGCAATACATTCTTCACGCATTAAAGAGAAATTGGCCATGAATTCCATCAATCATCAAGTTTAATAATCCCGAGTGTTATGGTACGATAAGTGGATTTACCTCCGATGAAGAACTTCGGATCTTCCGTGTAGGTGTCCTCATGGTAACAAGCTCCTCGGCTGCTGTAGGGTGGATACCTACGGTGGTATCAAAATCTGCTTTTGTCAAGCTAGCTTTGACAGCTACTGCAAATCCCTGAAAATCCAGATTCAATGATAAAAGACCTTAAAATCACATAAACCATATCGGAAGAAAAACAAATCTGCACAACTCAAAAAATAGGCCAAGGTGGCAACCTGGACAATCTCTGGCGAATCTTCGCCACACATGTGCAAACCAAGAACTTTATTTGTCTTTGCACATACTATAAGTTTCATGAAAACTCGGTCAGGAAGACCTGAAATAGTAGCCTTCAGAGGCCTAAAGTTCGAAGTATAAACATCAACATCGCCATATTCCTTTGTTGCCTGCAAGATTTGCAATTAAAAACTCTCCCATTCAATTTGTTGCAGGAAAAATTTCCTCACAATCACCTGCTCTTCTGTAAGACCAACTTGACCAATAGGTGGCTGAGAAAAAACAGCAGACGGTACTTCCCTGAATAAAGCAAGGATATATATGGTCATTAAAAGCTAAAATGACATCAGAAAGAGTTCCATCATCACACACGCAAACCAAAAAATGCTCATTTGCAGGTTAACTGTTTGGTAGTTCACTTAGATTCAGAAACACTAAATATTCTAGCGCAATTGAGATTGCACCTGTGATCTGGTTTTGTTGGTTCGTTGGCAAAAAGCGTTTTTGCCAACGCTCCTCCTTCCATCAAGGCCACTGGGGTCAAATTTATTCTGTCAGTAACATCTCCAACTGCCCATATTGATGGAACAGAAGTCTGAGAGTATTCATCAACCTAAACAAACAAATTAAAACGACAACAATTGTGTTCAGATACAGATTCCCATTAAAATAGATCTTTGGTAAGGAGGGGATACAAAAGAGCATACCTCTATGGCTCCTTTCTTGGACAATTTCACTCCTACTGTTTCCAAACCCAAATTCTGCCATTAATACGAAGCATTAATAACAAAAGAACCAACATTTGTGGCACAAGCAGGGAACTTCTTGCTGAATGAGGAAACTAACATCTAAACCAGACTAAAAGCAACACAAAACAATACGCGCACTTTACAACAAAAACATGGTCTTAAAACTTACCCGTATCACCTATAAATCATGAATCAGTTAACGCAGCCCAAAATATTCACCTTTGTATTGGGTTTGCGTCCTGTTGCAAACATGACATGAGAAAAGCCATCAACTGTTCCTTTGTTAGTTTTCAAAGATAATGAACCATCCGATGACTTGACAATGGATTGTCCCGTCTCCTCAGGATAGAACTTAACTCCCCTCAATGCCATTTGTTCCCCAACAATGTCTCTGATCTACAATTAAAGAACATTTCCTTCCATTTTACGGACAAAAAAATTAATAAAGTATCACATAAGCTAATGGATGAGGTTTCTTAGATTCTGACCTCTTCATCAAAACCTCTCAACACCTTCTTCTGCCTCAAAAACACATGCACATCACTTTTCAATCCATTGAAGATTCCAGCGAACTCGACTGCAATATAACCTCCTCCAACGATAGCAATTTTTGTAGGTTTTGAAGGTAAATCTAGGGCTGCATCGGAGTCTATCGCATATTCGCTCCCAGGAATATCAGGAATGACAGGACGCCCACCAACAGAAATAAGAATGTTTTTTGCTGAGAAAAGTTTTCCACCCACATCCACTGTATGTGGGTCCACAATCTGCATTTAAAGTCAAGAATATCCTCATATACTAACACAAATTCAGTGCTACAAAATCTATGAATTAGCAAGAGAAAAGACAACGTAAACTGAATGATACCTTGCCACGACCTTCAATCAGCTTGACACCAGCATTTTGCAGTATATTTTTGTAAATACCAGTAAGGCGCAGCAATTCGGCATTCTTATTAGCTATTAAGGTACTCCAATCATGCTTAGGTTCTGCTTCATAATTCCATCCAAATCCACCACTCTCTTCAAATTCATGAGAAAATTTGGATGCATATACAAGGAGTTTTTTTGGTACACATCCGCGCAGCACGCACCTTCACAGGATTCATATTTTATTAGATATATAATTGAGAGAATCTCCCAAGCTAGTTGCTCTCATGAAATGCCAAATGCATCAATTTTGAGATCAAAAACCTCTTTCATTTTCATTTGCTACAAAAAGCATGATTTTGTCTAGAGATGTTTGAAAAAAATGAAACAACACATGAAATACAGAAAGAATTGAAGAATATTGAATAAAACACACACTTTGATCCGAACCTGGCTCTGCAGAATGTGTCAGATGTCATTCAACAACGAAGATAGAACTTAACATAATCATGGTTTAGTTGAGCACAGAAATTCATAGTTAAGTTGAGTAATAATACCTAATAATATTCAGAACATGACATTTGCATTTTCATTTCTCGCCAAAACAAAAAGCTTAAAGACCCACTAAATACGACCAAATATCACAAGGAGAGACTGAATAGCACGCAAAACAAATATTTTGTATAAGCATAATAATATATAGTTCAATCTTGCCCCCCTGTGTTTTTCTTTAGCCTTTTTTAACACAGGAATTCGACATCCAAGCATGGCATCAAAGAATCATCAGGGAAAAATGAAAGCAAAAAACGCAGAAGTAAACATACGTGCCGCCGAAGCCGCCAGCGGTGTCGGAAGAAATGGTAGCGAAAGGCAGCTCGCAGATAGCAACTGAAGCCCCAAAATTAGCGGCAAATCGAGAAGCTCTGACGCCGCCGCTGCCAGCACCGATAGTAAAAAGGTCGAAGTCGTACTTCCGAGGCGGCTCAGCTCCGTTTGTGGACTCCGAGCGAATCGCTGTCGAGAATCGGCGATTCAGAGGAGAGAGTGCGTGGAAGTTTCTGGAAGTGACTTGTTTATGGGAGCGAGGGAAGGAAAGGAAAGGAATCGCAAATCTGTAGGTGCGAAGAGTTTGCAGCGCCGGAGAAGAGAGGGAGGAGCCGAGACGAGGCGTACTGAGAGACGTCGCCGCCATGGAATTTGTGCTCCCGACGAGTTATCCAAGCAATCAATATATATATACCTCTGGACGGGAGAGTTGCCAGTTGAAGTTTGATTCCCCGACTATGTACCACTTAATATAGTTGCCACATGCCTTCTCGGTGTTGCTTCTGTAATCTTCCTTTTCTTTCTCACAATATTTAACAATTGTTATTTATTTTGAGTGTATTCCAATAAGAAATTTTTTTTATTTTTAATTATTTTAAAAGTTTACATGTATTGAATTAATTAATATTTTTGAATATTTTGTAGAAGTTTAGTGGTATTAAAAATTTATTTTTATAGAGTTTTTAAAAATCAAGTGGCATTAAACATTGACTTTTAAAAACTCTATATAAAAATCTAGGCAAAAACTTGTGTGAGACGGTCACACGGGTCGTATTTTGTTAGACGGATCTCTTATTTAGGTCATCCATGAAAAATATTATTTTTTATGCTAAGAGTATTACTTTTTATTGTGAATATCGATAGGGTTGACCCGTCTCACAGATAAAGATTCGCGAGACCGTCTCACAAGAGACCTACTCAAAAATCTAAATGTATTCAAATTTTCAATAAACTTTTAACAACTTCATAAAATTCGTTAAAATACAAATATTAAATCTTGAGAGTCAACTATAAATTATCAAAAATTGTTTTTTTGTTAAACCAAAGATTTGGATGAATTTTTAAGACTCCTTGACTTATATGAATGATATTTCTTTTTCTCTCTCACTTTGCATCAATTCTCTTCTATCATCTCATCTATTTATATCATTCTCTCTAATTTTAAAAATATATCTCTATATACATTTTATTTTTCCTTTTCATATTTTTTATTTTTTGATTGATTGCTCATTTAGTAATTTTTTTATTTTAATATCATATGAAAATTTGAATTCTATAATTAGTTTTGTGATTTTTAATTAATGATTTATATAAATGAATATAATATTCAATAATAATAAAAGACGATCCAAATAAATAACGTCACTTAATTTTTAATAGTTGAATATTCTCCCAACAAGTATGATAAAAAAAATTAAGATTTTGAACTATAATTTATAAAGAATATTTATGATATAATTGATAAAACAATTTATTTTCTTTGTTGATTAAAAATTACATTTTATTTCTTTATTTTATGACTTCTAATTTAAACTTCGAAAAAATTTATTAAATTAGAATTATGAATTTTTTAATAAAATTATTACAATAGATATAAGAAAATCATAAAATTTTGTTAACTCGTATAAGTGAAAGTGATAGTAATTTTTTTAATAAATTAAATTAAATTTTTTAACTAGAAATTAATTTTTTAATTTTTTTTAGCATTTTCAATTAATCTGTAAACTATCATATTTTTATAAAAAATTGTATTCACACAATGATAAATATTATTATTTTCACATGAATATATATATATATATATATGTATATATATATATATAAGTATATATATATATCAGTTCAAACACAATGTTAGAGATTAATACAGTGATGCATTTTAAAAAATTTACAAACATACTTACAAATCCACATATATACATCTATACATGTAAGGATTAAATTATTTAATTTTTAAATAAGTAAATTTATTTACTAATATGAGTATTTTTTAAATATTTCAAACTGGATATGTTATCTATTTCAATTAATTATTAGTTCAAAAAATTAATAAAAATAATATGTTATCACGTAAAAAAATATAAAGAATTCTATTTAAAAAAAATTTACAAAAATTTATAAAAATCTTGTAAAATAGTTTAAAGAAATCAATAGAAATATTTTTTTAAATCTGTGATATTTTATAAAAATCAATAAAAATCTATCAAATTCACAAAAGTTCAGCATTTAAAAAAAACATTAAAAGTTATCAAAACTCTTGATTGGATACATCTCACCTAATTTTTATGAAAATTCTGGCATCTGACAAGTACGTAGATCATAAATCTATCGGGTCGGAATTGAAAGAACATTCTCAAATTTCAACTTATCATCTACGTCTTCTGCAATCTCCACTCTCATTATACATGTCTGACCCAAATTCTGTTGACCCAAATAAAGTTGGAGCTCAATAGGCGAAAGTCCATTAAGTCGGAAAACATTGGGCGGTTTGAGAGACTGGTCTGCACATGTGTTGGAAACTAAATTTCGGTGTTTGATAAAATATGAACCAACTGAAAATACGAACCAACTGATCGAGTAAACTGAACTCAGCAACTGGACTTAACAACTGAAATCAGCTGATCTAATAAAGAAGACTGATCAGTTGGAAACTGATCAATTGATATATTCAGCCGTATGCTAAGCACCCTTCAACTGAACATGTCTCGGGAAAGAACATTCAACCGTCAAGAGACATAGAAGATTGCAACGCCGCACTTCAATCAATACAGCTTAGAAAAACACATTTCGGCGAAAGCAATTAAGACGTCGCATCACAATAAATGAAGCAAACAATGTCCAAGGAATAATCAAGTAGAAATCAACGGATACAAAGATTCAAATTCATCTCAAGTTACCGTTGGAGAAAAGAAGCTTATAAATATGACAGAAGAACAGCTGAAGGAAAGGGGAGTCAACACTATTCAAAAGCTTGCTGTCACTCTTACTTGATATATTCGTAGCAGTTAAGGCTACAATTTGAGCTCACTAGCAAGTTGTAATAATCGTTGAAATTCGATAGTGCTAAGATCAGTACGCACTAAGAACATTCTGTTAAACTAAGAGTTTCAGTTTTTGGCAGTGTTAAGTCCAAACTGAAGTGGGTCAGTACAATTCTTGTATTTGATCAAAGTCTTTTAGTGGATATCCTATCTTTGAGATAGAAGGGGTGACGTAGGAGTAATTAAATTCTCCGAACATCCAGAAACAACCTTTGCCTATTTTATTTCAGTTTCGTATTATATCTTTCAGTCAGTTATTTTCCGCAACTACTTTAGTTTAACTGATTGTCATTGACCAACAAGATTTCGAGAATCAGTTTGTCACCAAACTGAACTCAAAATTAGAAAAAACCAGTTTTAACTGTGAGTGTTTATTCAACCCCCCTTCTAAACACTCTTGATACGTTAATCGATCCTATCAAGTGGTATCAGAGTGGTTGAATCTTTTCTTGAATACTTTTGATCTAAAAACTTGCCAGCATGACTTCATTCAACAAAATTCCCATGTTCTCCAGAGAAGAATTTGATGATTGGAAAATCAGAATGCAGGCTCATTTGGCTGCACAAGATGATGACATGTGGTATGTCATAACTGATGGACCCATGAAGATTCTAAAAACAAATACAGCAGTTGCCATTACGGAAGGAGCACCACAAAGAACAGAAAAGCCCAGAGATGAATGGACAACTGAAGATAAAAGAAAAGCAAATCTTGATAATGTGGCTAAAGACATTCTGTACAAAACGCTGGAGAAAGTAATCTTCAGCAAAATAAAAATGTGTAAGACAGCCAAAGAAATTTGGGAAAAGGTGATCCAGCTGTGTGAAGGAAATGAGCAAACCAAAGAAATTAAACTTTCTGTTGCAGTGCAAAAGTTTGATAACATCAAAATGAAAGCAGGAGAATCGATGCACGAGTGTGATGAAAGAGTAAGCAGTATCATCAATGAGCTAAATGCACTTGGAAAAGTGTATACCAACAAAGAGATTGCACTGAAGGTAATAAGAGGTCTTCCTAAGGAATGGGATGTCAAGACCATGGCAATGAGGGAGTCTAAAGATCTGAACCAAATCGAACTTCATGATCTGTTTGCTGATTTAAAGGCCTATGAATTTGAGCTGCAGACCAGAGAAGGAGAATCATCTACCTCTGCAGCCACAACTGCTCTAGGTGCTGTCAGAACTGAACCAATCAGTTCAGTCGAAAAATCTGCTGATCAGTTGAGTAATGATGCTATGTCATTGTTCATCAAAAAATTTGGAAGGTTCATGAGAAAGAATCAAGGGAACTTCGAGAAGCCATACCAAAGGAACAATTCCAAAGATGAACCAAATGCCTGCTATAACTGTGGCAAATCAGGTCACTTCATTGCTGATTGTCCTAAACCCAAGAAGGACAGTCAAGGCTCAACTGATAGAAGAAAGAAATCATATGAACGCAAAAGAAGACCCAAGGAAGATAAGAAGGTCTTCAGAAAGAAACATGAGGTACTCTTAGCTGAAAAAAACAAATCTAAATGGGCAGAAACTGACAGTGAAGAGTCGGAACCAGAAAGCTCATGCAGTTCTAGTGATGATGAGGAAGTAAAGTGCTTGATGGCTAATGATGCAGCAGAAGAATCATCTAGCCAACAGGTATTTGATTTCAGCTCAACTGATTTCACACGAGAAGAACTCATTCTAACACTACATGACATGGTAAATGAGTATCAAAAGCTTGCATCATCATTTGAAGAAATCGAAAGCAAAGCAAACTGATCCCACAGACAATAAAACCAAAACCGATGAATCAGTCGATGGGTTGAGTCTAAAAAGGGAAATTGCTGAGTTAAAAGCAGAAAGAAACAAAAATCAATCATTAATACAGAAGTTGATGCTTGAAAACTCAAAACAAACTGAGCTTATTCAGTCTTGGAACAAATCATCTACTGCACTAAATGAGATGCAGATTTCACAAAAATCAGTTTCTGATAAAACTGGTTTAGGGTACAACACTCAAGGAGAAATGTATCCAAATGATACACAACCAAAGCTAACAATAGACAAAGGGAAATACATTCACTTTGTCAAATCAGCAGTGGTACAAGAACAAATTGAGCCCAGTAAACTGATTGAGCAACCTACTGGGAATATGAACAAGGCTAGAAGATATGAGATTGGTTATAGTTAAAAATTCTCAACTGATTCACAAAGTCAGTCATCAAAGAGATTTTACAAAAACTATTCGAATGGCTATTCCAATTACTATAACTGCAAGCCAGTTCAGAAAAGATATAGACTGAACAATCAGTTGAATAAAGCTAAAACACATATTGTATCATTCGTACACTACACAAGCACACAAAAGCCGAGAAAAACCATTTGGAATACAGTTACTGGAAAGTCTGTTATACTAATTCAGGTATGGGTTCATAAGGGACTAATCAGTTCAGGACCCAAATAGATATGGGTACCAAATTATATTATGTGTGTGACTGCAGGTAACAGGTACAAACAAGAACTCAATATGGTATTTGGACAGTGGATGTTCGCGACATATGACAGGAGATGCAAGTGTGCTATCTCAACTGATCAAATACAGTGGTCCAACTATCAGTTTTGGGGACAATTCCAAAGGTAGAACTGTGGGTAAGGCTAAGCTTATCCATGGTAACTTTACTTTTAAAGATGTTCTATTAGTAGAAAACCTGAAGTATAACTTGATCAGCATCAGTCAGTTATGCGACAGTGGATTCTCAGTTCATTTTGACAAAAACTCATGTTCAGTCAAAACTTCAACTAATGAAATCATACTAACTGGCAAACGTTGTGAAAACACATATAAAATCAGTTGGAATGATCAAACTTTTGCACCAGTTTGTTTTATTGCTTCCAAATCATCTAAAAACTGGTTGTGGCACAAGAGACTAAACCATTTAAACTTTAAAACCATTGCCTATCTGAGTAAACATGAACTTGTAACTGATTTGCCCAAATAGACTTTTCAAAAGAAAAACTTTGCTCAGCATGTCAGTATGGTAAACAAGTACGATCTTCTTTTAAAAACAAGGGTTGTAAATCTTCATCCCGATGCTTAGAACTGTTGCACATGGATCTCTTTGGTCCTCTACCAGTCATGAGCTTAGGGGGAATGAAATACAACTTGGTAGTCGTAGATGATTTTTCAAGATTTACATGGGTTATTTTTCTCAAATCTAAAGACCATACTGCTTCATAACTGATAAAGCTCTTCAAAAGACTTTTAAATGAAAAATCAGTTGGAATTGATCGAATTAGATCAGATCGAGGAACTGAATTCATCAATCAAACTCTTTCAAATTTTCTAGAGAATGCTGGAATTAAGCATGAGCTCTCAGAAGCCAGAACTCCTCAGCAAAATAGTGTAGCTGAGAGAAGAAATCGAACCCTTAAAGCTGCTAGAACAATGCTTGCTGATTCTGGTATTTCTCAAAGGTTTTGGGCAGAGGCAGTAAACACTGCGTGTTATACTCAGAACAGATCAATGATTAATAAGAATTATATGAAAACACCATATGAGATCTGGCATGGAAGAAAAAGTATAATTACTTATTTCAAAATATTCGGCTGTAGATGTTTTATCCTTGATAATGGTAAAAATTATTTAAAAGCGTTTGATGCTAAATCTGCAGAGGGAATATTTCTTGGATACTCATCAGTTAGTATAGCTTATAGAGTCTTCAACAAGAAAACCCTAAATGTTGAAGAATCTGCTCATGTTGATTTCGATGAAACTGAACTAACTGATAAGCCAACTGATCAAGTTGAGCTAGTTGATCGATTTACAGATATCAGTTTGGAAGATGATGACAAAAATGAATGTCATAATAATCAAAACATACTTCAAACACCTGAACCAGAAGTACTGGACCAATCAGATGTGCAGGAAGTTGTTGCTGATGATCAGTTGATAGAGCATAATGATAACACTCAAATACCAGTTGACGAAGCACCAACTGAGACTGAAAATTGTATTCAGTTACCAACTGAAGGAATTGCTGATACAAAAAATATTGAGTACAGATGGAAAAAATCACATCCACCTGAACTGGTAATAGGAAATCCATCAGATCCAGTAAGAACTCGAAATCAAATGCTAAACTTATTTATCCATTCAGCTTTTGTTTCACAACTAGAACCGAAGAAAACTGATGAAGCTCTTGCTGATCCTAACTGGGTAAATGCAATGCAAGAAGAGCTAAATCAGTTTACTCATAACAATATCTGGAACTTAGTTCCAAGACCGATTTCAAAAATTGCCATAGGTACAAAATGGGTTTTCAGGAATAAACTGAACGAAGATGGTTCAGTTGGACGCAACAAAGCAAGATTAGTAGCACAAGGATACAGACAAGAAGAAGGAATTGACTATGATGAGACATATACTCCAGTTGCAAGACTGGAAGCAATCAGAATGTTTCTTGCTTATGCATCATACAAGAATTTCAAGATCTTTCAGATGGATGTAAAGAGTGCATTCCTGAACGGTCAACTACAAGAGGAAGTATATGTTGAACAACCCCCAGGTTTTGTAAATCACAACTTTCCTGATCATGTATATCATTTGAGCAAAGCCTTATATGGTCTTAAACAAGCTCCCAGAGCTTGGTACGAAACTCTTTCAAAATTTCTAACTGATCATGATTTTTCTATTGGATCAGTTGATAAAACCTTGTTCAAATTTACTAAGAATAATCACATTTTATTAGTTCAAATTTATGTTGATGATATCATATTTGGGTCAACAAACCCCAAATTATGCGAGAAATTTGCTAAGCTAATGCAGGATAAGTTTGAAATGAGTATGATGGGTGAACTGATATTCTTTCTTGGACTACAAGTGAAGCAACTGGAAACTGGCATATTCATCAGTCAGACTAAATATACAAAGGAGCTGCTGAAGAAATTTGGCATGGAATCATGTTTAGCTGCAAATACTCCCATGAGCTTATCAGTAAAATTGGACACTGATCAAGGGGAAATATCAGTTGAGGCGACATTATATCGAGGTTTAATAGGCTCATTGTTATACCTAACTGCCAGTCATTCTGATATTGTATTTCCTGTCTGTATGTGTGCTAGATTTCAAGCAAATCCTAAGCAATCACATTTCTCAGCTGCTAAAAGAATTTTGAGATATCTTAACGGTACACAAAATGTTGGGTTATGGTATTCTAAAGACTCTACTTTCAATTTAGTTGGATATTCAGATGCATATTATGCAGGATGTAAGCTTGATCGTAAAAGTACAAGTGGATCTTGTCAGTTTCTAGGAGACAGGTTGATCTCTTGGTTCAGCAAGAAGCAGACATCTATAGCTACCTCAACAACTGAAGCAGAATACCTTGCTGCTGGTAGTTGCTGTGCACAACTGATCTGGATCCAGTAACAACTGAGAGATTATGGAGTAATTACAAATAATTCGCCCATATTTTGTGACAATACGAGTACAATTGCCATCACCTATAATCCAGTTCTTCACTCAAGGACAAAGCATATAGATGTCAGACACCACTTCATTAGAGATCATGCTTTGAAGAAGGACATTAGACTGGAGTATATATCAACTGAGCAACAAACAGCTGACATCTTCACCAAACCATTACCCGAGACTAAGTTTTCTTACTTTCGCAATATTCTTGGTTTAATTGATCTGTCTTAAAATTATTACTAATGTTGCTTTACTAATAGAATTATCTGCAGAAAATAAGAACACAAAAAATTGAAAATAATACTTTATTAAGAATACCATCGATCCCAGTTTACAGAAGATATCATAGAACCAACTGAATCCTGCCATTCTCTAATCCAATTATTCAACTCATAAATTTGGATTCTAGAAAATGACCTAGTTGTAGAAATCTTCTCAACCACATGCCATTCCTTCCATAACATTGCTTCTAACAGACATTTGTCATCAATCAGATCTGTAACATGCCTAACTTCAAAACGATCAATGTATTTTCTTGCTGTTGCTGCTTGAGCACGAGTAGGAACAGCACCACTACTACTTACCCTTTGCAAATCATGAATCTTGAACCATGTTGACATCACTTTCATCAAGACATATTCTTCCATTGTCTTCTTCAATTCTTCTAAATAAGGACTTAATTGCTCATTAACTTGAATATGCGAACTACTGCATGCATCAGAGTTACTTGAATCCAACATATTGAACTGTTATTGTCTCACATTCTATCATCTTATTTATGGACAGATGAAATTTCAATGTTGAAGAAACTGAAGAGACTCAAATCAACCGAAGCGTCTTTCTCATTTACCGAGGCTTTTTAACTATCAGTTGTTCATTATCAACTGATATCAGTTTGACATTTATTACTTAACGCTTAACCAGTCATCAGTTCATCTGTTTATGATCGTAATTCATATATAATAACTAATGAAACTTATTATTTGCAGGAAAAAGAAAAACAAAGTTAAGCCAAAATAAATGTTTCATTCAACCATAAATATTTGCTTGGATTACATCATCATATTTCTCTTCTACAACAATTATCCACATCTTCAACCAAGCAGATAAAGGTCCAGTAGATGTCTTGGAAAAGCTGTGAGAACCAGCTATGTGCCTAAGGATCTTCAGCTCCTTTCGAAGCATCAGCTGATAGATATGACCAACTGTGAAGATATCCACCCACACAGCTATGTGCAAGTGCTCCCGCACTTTTCTCAACTCTGCCATCAGCTCGGGAGTGGTAGCCTCGCCAGTATTATACAGGAACTCAAGCTTCTAAAGCTTCTCCCAGTAGTGAAGACTCTCATAGAAGACTTCATCTTCTATCACAGCCTTCCTAGTCTCCAAAGAAAATGGCGAAGCACTCGAGCTACTAGCATCTGCCATTCTTTTTACTTTGAATATGTTTTTCAATATGACTGAAACTAACCATGTCACTTCTACTTATAGCCAAGAGTCATGGAATATGAAGGGTCTTCAACGTTTCAGCAAACGATAATCTTTCTGACATTTAAATTTATTTTATATCGTCGCTTTAATTATTTTATGCATCGATTAAGGGGGAATATCAGTTTTGAAGAGGTTAACTGAGAAGACAATTGTTTGTGAACTCTCAACTGAAATGAATCAGTTTCCCAACTGATCGTTCAGCTGGATATTTTACAAATCTTCTCACATAAGTTAACAAATTTAAAACTTATTATATTCCAAATCAATTAACGTGACTGCAGATTCATAACGTGGCCTATTTTAAACCGTTCATCTTTTTCACAAACGCCCACAGCACACGTACACATAGTTTTACTCAAAATTTTTAATGGACTGACACGTGTCCCGAATTTGAACAGTCACGAACAACTGTACTAAGCCCGATTCAATTCAGTTTTCTTCTTACGCATACAATCAGTTTCTAATAGCATACTAATTCCAGAGCTTATCGTTTACGAATTTCAGATCATTTTATCTGTCGAAATTGCGAATCAAATCCCAGCTCACGTGTTGAACGCTATGGCCATCGATTTTGACTTAGTTTTATCAGTTCAAGAAGCAAAAGTTAAGAACGTTTTTCTGAAGATTGAATCTGCTGATCTCAGGATGTTTTTGGGACAATCTTCGCAGGAGATATACCCCAAGGAAGTAAATGAATTCTATCTGAAGGGGTTCGTCACTACTGATGGAAGTATCTCTGTAACCTTCAATAATCAGCTGTTGATCCTATCTGAAGAGGACTTTGGAGAAATTTTCTCTTTGCCAACTGATGGGTACGTCAGTTTTTCTGAAGTCAAAACATCTGATATTGAGGAAATGCAATCTTTGCTGTCTGCTGATGGGCGGAAAATCAAAGTTTCCGATCCAAAGAAAGAGCTGAAATCAGAAATTCAATTATTAGCCGACATTGTGGCAAAAGGCATATTGGCTAAGGCTGGCTCCTATGCTGCCCTTACTCTTGAAAAATTCCAAGTGATGACCATCATCATGGGAGAAAAGAAAGATAACTGGAGGCATATTATTTTCAATATTCTGAGGAATATGCTTCAATCTACCAAATAGTCAAGAGGCTTTGCTATTCCAATCAGTTATCTTCTGAAACTAAAAGGATTGGTAGCTGACAATGCTGGAAAATCATCAAAGTTCAAGGTATTCAATGCCAAGAACATCTTACCGCCAAAGACCAAACTAGACATTTCTCCCAAACAGTTTTTGAAAACCAAACAGGAGGTTGGAATGCAACCACCTGCTCCAACACCAATCAAGAAGACCAAAACTTTAGCCCAACTGAAGACTACAAAACGAAAACTGATTATCAGTGAATCAGATTCGGAGAAAACTCATTATCCTAAACTTGTCAAGAGACCAAGAACGCAAAGAACTAAACCAATAACAGCGGTGGAATTTATTCCAACTGAGAGATTGACTCAATCACCTGCCCAACAGCCTATTCATGCTATCCCTTTGCAAGTTGTTTCACCTGATGATTCAGTTACTGAAGAAAAGGCACCTGCTAAAGCAAGAGCTCCTTTGACTCATGTAAATCGACCTACCATTTTGCCTCGGGCCAGATCTAAAGGTGTTATATTGAAGGAACCAGTGGAAACCACTCACTCTCGTTTGGATATTCCTCACATTCTCACAACTGAAAAAGGAAAGGGCAAGCTAGTTGAAGAACCAAGGCCATCTAATACCATCCAAACACACATTGACCTGGTTTGGGAACAGGTAAATGCATTTGCCACATCGAAACTAAAATCTTTTGATAGCTGGAAGAGTTTTAGGACTGAGATTTTTGCCAAAGAGCTGAAGCACAAATCCCAACTGAAAAAGTTTATTAAACTTGAAGGGATTGTGTTGAATATAGTGAAAGCTGCTACTATTGCGCAGGCATTGGAGAGACAAAAATATTTCTTTGATCAAATTCGAGCCAAAAAGCTGATTAGAATGGTTGAAAAGCTGAAATCCAACTACAATCCCATAGGTCCAACTGCATATCATGATAGAGCTGTGTTCACCCAACTGGACTCAGATCTTAGTGGCCTACAAATGGAAATCAGATTTTGGGAACAAGATCAGGAATTGGTTCTTCCTGACAAATCCTCCAATTCAAATGCAGAAAAAGATTCATCCTCCTCCCAATAGAACGAGCCATCTCCACAACCGGCTGCAGAAGAGCCAGTTCAGGATATGCCTCAATCTTCTCAGGTTGAACATCAGCTGTATTCTGAAACTGAACTATCTTTTGCAAACATTGATAAAATCATTCAAGCTGTAGCTCTGGAAGCTCAGCTAGAAGAAATACATTCTGAATCAGTTGCTCCTTCAACTGAACAACCAGAACAAGAAGTTCAGATACCATCTGAAGAACTAGTGGAACCACTTGCTGCTGAAGAGCCAGTCCCAGATTCAATGCAAGATCAACAAGAAGCACCAGTTCAGCCAGAAATCTCTGCTGAACAAGTCACTCAAACTGATGAACTAGAAAAATCTCCAGGTCAAGCAGTTGCTGAAAATGTGGTGAGTCGATTGCTCATTCAAACAAAGGAGCCAGAACCAAGTTCAGTAAACTCTCAACAAGAGGCACCAGTGGAAACTGACCAAGTGTTATCTGTTGATCAAAATCCACTTTCACCACCTTAAATTCACGAAGAAATTGCTGCAACAAACATTCTAGCACAGACTGTTTCTGAAACGATATTATCTGATAGGATCATGGTGGTCTTTGATCAAGTCTCACATGAACCAAGAACATCTAATCAGTCACCTCCTCTTCAATCCACAGAAATGGATCTTGTTCTTGAAGAAATCCAGAATATGCAGCACAATATGCAGCAGATAATTACTTAAATCAAGAAAATTCAATCCACACAATTCTCTCATACTGTCAAATTGGATTCTTCAATTGAATTTGACTCCGCAAAACTGAAAATCATTCAAGCAAACATGGAGTCTCTTACCCGAACTGTACTTGAGATGAAGAATAACAGAGGTCTAGCTCAAAGTCTCTATACAACTCAGGATATAATCAGTCAACGAGTTGAGCGATTGGAAACTTCTGTTTATAATAAAATGGAATTACTGCAGACTTGTTTACAAACTGCTGTCTCAAGTATCTCCGCAGATGTCAAAATTCTTTCCACTGATGTTCGAAAATTATCTGAGAAGATGGATTTGTTTGACAAAAAGGGGGAAGAAATCAAAGATCAAAGAGCATATTGAGAAACAGCAGAAGCAGTTAATCAGATTATCAGATTCAGCTGTTATTAAATCAAGATCCCTTTCAGTTCAAGAAATTCAATCTCTTATTTTATCTACAATGAGATCAGATGTTCAGTTATTATTTACTTAGTTTTGTCAAACACCATAAAGGGGGAAATTGTTGGAAACTAAATTCCGTCGTTTGACAAAATATGAACCAACTGAAAATACGAACCAACTGATCGAGTAAACTGAACTCAGCAACTGGACTTAACAACTGAAATCAGCTGATCTAATAAAGAAGACTGATCAGTTGGAAACTGATCAGTTGATATATTCAGCCGTATGCTAAGCACCCTTCAACTGAACATGTCTCGGGAAAGAACATTCAACCGTCAAGAGACATAGAAGATTGCAACGCCGCACTTCAATCAATACAGCTTAGAAAAAGGCATTTCGGCGAAAGCAATTAAGACGCCGCATCACAATAAATGAAGCAAACAATGTCCAAGGAATAATCAAGTAGAAATCAACGGATACAAAGATTCAAATTCATCTCAAGTTACCGTTGGAGAAAAGAAGCTTATAAATATGACAGAAGAACAGCTGAAGGAAAGGGGAGTCAACACTATTCAAAAGCTTGCTGTCACTCTGTCAAAATCTTAGCTCACTCTTACTTGATATATTCGTAGCAGTTAAGGCTACAATTTGAGCTCACTAGCAAGTTGTAATAATCGTTGAAATTCGATAGTGCTAAGATCAGTTACGCACTGAGAACATTCTGTTAAACTAAGAGTTTTAGTTTTTGGCAGTTTTAAGTCCAAACTGAAGTGGGTCAGTACAATTCTTGTATTTGATCAAAGTCTTTTAGTGGATATCCTATCCTTGAGATAGAAGGGGTGACGTAGGAGTAATTAAATTCTCCGAACATCCAGAAACAACCCTTGCCTACTTTATTTCAGTTTCGTATTCTATCTTTCAGTCAGTTATTTTCCGCAACTACTTTAGTTTAACTGATTGTCATTGACCAACAAGATTCCGAGAATCAGTTTGTCACCAAACTGAACTCAAAATTAGAAAAGACCAGTTTTAATTGTGAGTGTTTCTTCAACCCCTTCTTCTAAACACTCTTGATACGTTAATCGATCCTATCAACATGATCACTGGTCGTGGAAGATGGGTGAAATCGGTTTGACGAATGAACAAAAAAACAGACATAATAATAAGAAAAAATCTCGCGACTATTTCATCAACAATCAACTCGAAATTATAGCAAAACGTTTTCTGCAATTTTCATGAATTTTAGCTTAATTATGTTGCATGTTTTCCACTAGATTTTCTTTTGTTTCCTTCAAGTCTTAGCATATTTCTCTAGCTTTTCCAATTATATTTGTAAAAATTTATTTTGATTCATAACATCATAATTAATCAGATGTTTTTCATGGATTTCTTCAGCTAATTTCATCAGATTCCTTATTTAAATTCATAAGTTTGTGGTTTATCGAAGGATTTAAAAATAACAATCGAAACAGGATCCATGTTGTTTGATCGTTGAAGTCAAATTATTTCAAAAATTTGGTACGATCTCGTCTTGACATGCCCGCATTTTTCTGTACAAACATATTTTGGCACGTCCGGTAGGACACAATGTCTCCAAAGCGTACTGAGAATCATGAAGGAATTATTTAATCACAGCGAAAGGACCATGCTTCCAAGGAAGCAAGGAAACACCGAGAATGATGAAAGGATGCTGCAAATTCTAGTAGGTTTTATGAACCATTAGAATAAAATGCACTCAGAGGATACTTGGAATGAATAACATATGGATGAAAATTTTCCATATTCACATTATTATGTTTCACAAAATAAAACATGGATTTCTATGGCAACTTTTTCCAAGAAAAGATTGAAAGAATTAGGTGATGAATATTATTGGGAGAGCTCGCTTCATCAACTGAGTGCACAAATAAATTATTAGGGACATGGACAATGTTATAATCCTAAATTTTATATTTATATGGTTGTGTTTCTGAATATGAAATGCAGATTCCTCAAGTGTCTTTTACAAAATTAATCAGACAATTTAGATGAAAGCTACAGTATAAGGATGCATGCATTCACATGAAAATGAATGCATTGTTTGATACTGAGGAAAGCATGATTTCTTATTTTTCGTATCCATGTGATTATGATTCAAGAAAGAAAACATGAATTTCACATGAAGCACTATCACAAGGATCTAGAAAACAAGGAGGATTTGTTAGAGCATTCGTCTATCACATGATGGAACATAGGGAGATAAACATATATAAAGAGGAGCATTTCAACAAAATACGTACCTATTCGTGTTTTCTTATACCTGAATTATGAGGTCAAGAAATTGGATTTGATTATGTCAAGTGTCATGAGACAAATATAAGAATCTATGAGTCACATGACTCGTCGCATGACAGAAAAAATGAGAAAGATCATACTAACCACAATAAAATGATTGGAAGAAGCCGTAGATTATCAGCATAATTTGGCAAAGGAGAGAAAGGCCAAAATAGTGCCCAGACAAAAAATAACGAGGTAAAAGAATCATTACGGAATTATCATAATATATTTATCAAATCATTTCCAGGCCACACAAATTTGGAAGAAGATATCCAACACTCAAGGCGATGAAAATCACAATAATATGAAGGAATATTATGCTAAAAAAGATGGTGTAACAATAGAATTGTCATTTTCCAAGCCTTTATTCAAAAATATGGATGGCTCTTGGGGGAAATAGTATAACATGATATGTTGATTTTTCAAGTAAAGAAAGAAAAATTGGAGAAGGATATGAAGATAGTGATAAAAAAAAAGTACTGGATTCCAAAGAAGTGATATTTGATGTAAAACATTCATGCCTAAAGGTGATGAACAAGAATCGCCTAAAACAGGTCATAGGGTACTAAGGGATACGATGCTTGAGGCGAAGGGTAATATTTACAAGGATTACACTCGGAGGGTTACATTTTATGCAAGGGAGGTGGTGCGACTTTGATTGTTGCACTCTCAAGAACAGGTTGTTCACAAGTAGTATAATTCGGTGAGTCCGAATATCGTAGCCACATGGAAGCTAATGTAATTACAAGTCTACTAAAATATCATTTTTTTTTTCATTTAATTTTTTGAATTTTTAATTGATAATTTTTAATTCTTCAAATTTTAACTTAAGTAGTTGAGATTAGAGAATTCACTCTTGATATTTTAATAAAGTTACCATTAATGAACATTATTGAAATCAACTTGATAAAATGGTTCCAATATACTAAATAATCATATTTATATTATATTATATATTATTACTTATAAGTATATAATATATACCAAAACTTATAAATTGAAACGTCTGCTTATTCGTTTTCTTAAAAAGTACTAGAAATGTTTTTTTTTAAAAAATCCTCACACCTTTGGCCTAAACATATACATATACATAAAAATACTTTTGCACCATTTTAAAATAAATCATCCACTAATAATTGAAAATCCAAAGGGAAAAGTCAAAACAAGAAATCGTAAGACGTTTTACCAACCTAAAAGGCAACAAATGTTGAAAAGTGTAGCTCATACTAAACCTCTCAAAATCTCTCAAAAAGCATAAATAAAATGTCGTAAATATGTTTAACTTAAACATAAACTTAAATGCGGAAATAGAAGCGCTAGTCCTCGGGTTATGTGCACCTTCAGTCCAGTCAGATCAACAATCAAGACCTCCATAAACATAATCATCATAATCACCTGCATCCATCACACCTAGTGAGTCTAAAGACTCAACACGTCATATCTTTGATAACAAATAATACGTAATACAGTCAACATATAACAGTGAAAAAAACTTGTACTTAAAATATCATTTTCGTGATAATGCATAAACTTTAAACTTAAAAATTTTCAAAAACATAAACTTATCACATAAAGATATTCATATTCATATCCATATTCGTGTCCATATTCATATTCATGTTCATGTTCGTATTTGTTGAATTCAGATCGTGATTGTGACTCGTATTCTTGATCGTATTGGGCGATGGATCCATCTAAAGAAAACCACAGTACTGGGCGGCGGGGACACCAGCGACACTCTCACCCGTCAACTGGGCCTTGGCCAACGTATTAACATATTCTTATTCGTATCACGTATTCGTATCCGTATCCGTATCCAAGAAAACACGATCGTCGGGCTCCCACTGGGACCATAACCCTCACGATATTTCCAACATGTAGTAGTCACAATCCCTTCACGTCCTTCAACATATTATCATCACTTAATAAAAACATGCATAATATCATTTTTATTTTGAAACCAAGTATGCAACATATCTTTTAATTGTCCAATTTAATCCTTGATAATCCACGATATTTAAAAATCATATTTCAACATGTAAAAATTCATAAACATGTTACATAAACATATTAGCATATAAAACAGCAAATAGGGCACTGTCATGACGTTTACTAATTTTTTGTGTAAAAAGACTGTTTTACCCCTGACGTATAATTTCTCGTTTTTGACATTTTCTTAATTTCATTGACTCTAACAAGTCCCAAATAAGTATTTAAGTCTACATGAATTTTCTCATATTTTTATTTAGCCTAAATCGAGGACTTTTAATTTAATCTTTAAATATAACGTATTACTGCGTTTTAATCCCGAATTAAACCAAACCTTAATATACAATTTCCAAATCAAAAACTTAGACTTTTAATAATTATTTGAGCTTAAATATAATTTTTCATAATTTTATAAAGCTTAAAACTAGGCGTTTCCCAATTCGTTTTTTTAAACTTAGACGTATTTCCCGATTTTGACTCGTATGGACTCGAAACTTAACCAAAATTTACCAAACGTCAACCAAAGCTTTCTCACACATAACTAAACTTTTTTAACCCAAAATAAGCTAATTAGAACCCTCGAACACACCCCTATCAGCTACTGAAATTTCTGCACAAAGAGTCCTAGTTCTAGTGTGATTCAAACCTTGCCTAGCTTCGACCCCAGCCCCTTAGCCGCACGACCAGACCCTTGGCCACCCTCTTAGGACCCTCAGCGAACCCTAGGTAATCTCCTGGACAGACGCTAACACCCCGACAGCAGCCGTCCCTTCACCCATACCCGAACAAGCCATGTGCGGCTCCCATGGAGCAACTCGTGCACAGCATTCGTTCCAGCCCTCTTGTGGTCAACCTAGGATCATGGCTAGCCTCTCTTAGGTCCCTTGAATGCCCCCCAACATTAGACAAGAGCCGTGTTCCCCTAGTAAGAAAAATCGAAACCCTAAGCCCATGCATCTCCAATTTTCGTTCATCATACTTCACCCTAATTTCCAGCCCTTAAACCTTCATCTATGGACCCTCAATCAAGATTCCCTACCATGGCAGCCCCTTTGTGCATCAATAGGAGGAGTTTTAAAAAAAGAAAAACTCTTGTTTTGTGCATGTATAGCCATAAAAACGAAAATATAAAAGTTCTATCATGTTTTTCATGTAATCATGTATCAAACACATAATATGGTGTGAAAGATGAGAAAAAAAAGATTAAGGCGTGCCTTTGCCTTTTAAATGCATGAATATTCGATGGCGATGCGAAGAACTTTGACGTAGGAGACTAGGTTGATTTTTTCTTCAAAAGCTCACAATTTTTCTTCCAATTCCACGTGTGGTGTGTGCTTTAGGGTTGCTAGGAGTTTGAGTGTGTGGAGTGTGTGTGAGGCGTGAGTTGAGTAGGGTTTGGGGTGGGTTTTTGAGTATTAAATAGTTAATTATTTACTAATTAGGCTTAAGCCCACTAATAAACTTAATTAAGCCTACTAGCCCAATAGTATTTAATTAAGATATCAAAATAATTTTGCTTGAATAAGTTTGTGAATTTATTAGCCGGGTTGCCAAAACGTTTGCATTTTTGTTGAAAATCTAACACCGATAAAAATTACGTCCCGGCGTATAAATTCACCTCAAAACCCCTTATTTTCAAAAATAATAAAAAACATCATCCATATTTTAAATAATTAAAAACAATTATTTAATAAAAACATTTTCTATTTTTCAGCCATAAGTCTCCGTTCGTCGATCGCAACTCGAATAACTTTTTAAAATACATTTTAATGCAACCATGTAGAAAAGTATATTTAAACATGTCAATATGCACAACGTAATTAATTAATGCAATTAAAACATTTAATTAAAATACAGGAGCATTTAATAATTCAAATGCATGTGGTTCGCGTGGACCTTAAATTTTCGGGGCATTACATAAATGTTGTCAAGTATTTATTGTGCTATATATATATTTCCACAACCTTACCACTGCAAAGGGTAATAACAAATTTTACCTGATCCATCGTTTGAGTTCCAGAAGCTCCAGTTTGTGAATGATGATCCTTTGGATTAGCCTGTGGTTGTGAAGAAAATTTACCTTTTTCATGAACATTAAGTACATATGCAAATTTAGCAAGAGTATCTTTCAAATCTGTCATGTTTGACCAGTTTCAGTATTGATAGACTCTTGTTTTGCAATGAAAGAATTCAATGTATCTTCCAAATTCCTTTTAGGTGGATGAACATAAGGTGCATAATTTTGAAAATTTTGTTGATTTTGCACATGTGATTGTGAAAATTGTACATCATTATCATTTCTCCAACTAAAATTTGGATGATTTCACCAACCGGGATTATATTTTTGAGAAATGGTTCAAAATTTAGCATTTTGAAATTGTTCAAAACATTGGATTATTCATTGAGACATTCTTTAAAAGAGGACAAAGTGAGACAATATTTTGTAGATTGATGACTTGTATCACAAATGTGACACGTAATTTCTTGAACAGATTTTAACTGTCCATTTTTTTTTCAATTCAAGTGCCTCTGTAAAGGCCCGAAAATTCATACTTTGAAAATTTGCGGAAAATTAAAAATTTTTCTTTTAAAATAAATGGAGTGCCTCATCCATAAAATCAACTGATGAATCAAATTCAATGTTTAAAAAAAAAATATAACAGCGGAAGAAAATAAAGTTTGCCAAAAATAACAATTCAAAGAATGTCCAACAACTGGTAAAAATGTTTGAGCATAAAATGACATGTGCTGAAACTGAGTCCTCGGGTGCCACTACTGCCGACCCAAGCTGGCTCACTGGTCCCCGCCCTCGGCCTTGGTCTCATCAGTACCTACAACAATCAAGTCTAGTGAGCCTAAAGACTCAGCATGCAAATATCGTAGGTAACGAAAAAATGTAATTTGCATGGATAAAATATCATGTCATGAGGCATACTTAAAATAACTTGTACTGAGCAATTATAATACGTGCATAACTGAACTGAAAGTCATAGTAAATAGAATGTTTGCTCCTTGGAGCCCTGTACTGAAATAACTGATAAAAATTTTCTGTTGAGATTATGGTCTACGCCTGTGGCCCCTGCACTGAACTGAACTGATCGGTAACTGGCTACCGGGGAGTATCAAACTGAACTGAGCTGACCGGTCACTAGCGACCGGGTGGTACCAAACTGAACCGATCGGTCACTGGCGACCGTATAAAATAATCCTCCCATAATAGTGAATTGACCACAAGCAATATCGCATAAATCTCAAAAATAAGTATTTTCTATTTTCATGCACGTAATATAATTAAATGGCATAACTGAAAAATCCTGTAATTTTACCAACTGGATTGGATCGTTCCCAGGCTCGCTGCAACCTAAATATGTCATGAAAAATATGCAATAGCTTAAACTTGGCCAACTATGCGCTTTAAGTTCAAAATGCGACTATGACGCCTAATGACTTCGTATTTAATCATGACTCCGAACCAACCCGAACCGACACTGAACTGACGTATAGTCATGATTAAAATACGCTTAAAATTGTGAACTAATGCTCCTAAAATGATGAGGGTCGAAACCTCGGTGAAATGGAGGCCAAAACAAGAAACGCTCTTTCGAGAGTCAATTTGGCACATCGCACCGTAAATTCTCGTACGACCTAAAAAATGATCCGAATCACAAACGGTCAAAAACATGACCTTCCTAACTCAATGGGGCACTGTCCAGTCCAAGGCCATAGGCTAAAAGCCAACCGAGAACTCGAACGAGCCTCCGAACCGACACAGCAACTTGCTGTAAATTTCCAGCAGCTGTACCATCGCGTATCTTGTGTTGTTTTCGAGACTACCGGCCATTGGGGCGTGAACCACCGACCAGAGACTCTTACAAACATCCCAAGAAATGATTTGAACCATGGCTAAGGGCCCTAGGCCAGCCAAAATCCTCACCATTCCAGCAACCAACCAAAAGCTCTTACCGAGGGCCCTCATGCGTGCGTGTGTGGTGTTGTGCTTCGCTTGCTGTCTCGACTCGTTCCAGTGGCCATTGATTGACCATGGCACGATCTAGACATCTAGGAGCATGGTATGAACCGTGGCTAAGGGCCATAGGCCAAAAAAGATCCATACCAACCCAACCAAAGCCGAACTCATATGCTGTCAAAACCGAAGGGGGCCGAGAGGGGAGGGGGCTGTTCTTGTTTTTAAATTGAAAACCGATGAGCCATGGACCAAGCCACCAAAAGGGCGATTTAGTCTCGTCTTAGAAATGCTAGGGGAGTGATCCAACCATGGCTATAGGCCCCTAGGGCAGCCATGATCAGATCCTTACCCATGGACAACAAAACTGAATTTTTGAAGCTCAATATGACACTCATGGGGGATGTGCTGTCATTGACGGATTCTAGTGTGTATGGGGCTGGAACCAACGTTCTATCATGACCATAACATGTCCTAGTACATGTTCATATGCAGCTTCGAGCCCCTGGAACGAGCTATCCCTGAAATCGAAACAAAACATACTAATCGTGAAGCATGGTAGAACCGAAAATCTGTGCAGAATTATTCCTTGTTCTAGTTGCTTAAAATTTCGGTTTTTGCTCATTAAAACATGATCATGTACTGAAAAATAATTGATAATAGGACTTGATTGAGGTTTGAAAGAATCTAGACATGCCTGGTTTCGTTTCGAAAGAAAACGAACGAAACGACGACGACGCGGCACGGAGGAGACGGAGTTGCTTCTCTTGTTTTCTTCTACTCGATTTTCTCTCTATTTTGCCTCTTGAATTCTCACGGTTTTCAGCTTAAGGAGTTCACTCAGATTTCGAAAAAGGAGAGGGGGAAAGATGGTTAGGGGAGTCAGGTAAGTGGGTGCAAGATATAAGGCCAAATCATGACCAAGTCCACTCTCATTTAAATTTTTGAATTGTTGTTGCTAATCAAATAAATCTTGGAGGGATCTAGAATGGTGATGGCCGAATTCTTGAGCTTTTTAGACTAGGATAATGTTCAATATTTACTTAATTAAGGTGGACCAAGAATTAAAAAGATCATTATGCTAACTCAACCAAGAATGGGTCAAAAAGGGGTGATGAGTTGGCAAGGGGTGGTCTAGATGCTAAGGCCGAAAATTCCCAAATAAATGAAGGGGAAAATGTTAATTATCTAGTAAATTAATAACCCTTAAAAGCCTCAATAATCCTTTAATTAATTTAGTGAATTAATCCATTAATTAAGTAACTTAAATGAGCTTATTTCTTAATCACCTCAAGTAACTTAAATTAAATCCTCAAACCTCCTTATTAAATTAAATTAACTTACTTGCTAGCTAAACTAAAGTCTGGAAATATTTATCGAATCTTAAATTCTATCTCAAAGCTCCAACTCCAGTCCGGCCTCACTGAAATAACTGAAAAATCAAACTACTGCATGAAATAATAAAATAATTAACTTCAAAGAAAAGCATTAAAATAATCATGCAATGAAGTCAATTTAATTTAAAATACTAGAATTATGCATGGCTTATACGTAGACTGATTTACGGGTTCTACAGCCTCGAATTTTCTTGCCAAAGAGGTAAATTTAGCTTGGAGATTATGTTCATCCTTGAGGGTGTACATACCTCCACAAGATGTGGGAGATTGAATCTTGTTTGATGGTTCATTTATACCTATAATGTCCGAATTTTGAGCATTTTCAGCTGATGAATCGAGATACTCAATTGCCTCGTTTGGATCTTTATCTTCAAATGTTCCATAAGCCTTCATAAAATTGAGAAACAACTCTCCAAGTTTCAAGACATGATGTGGAAAAAGATTAAGCATTTCAAAACATGATGTGGAAAAAGATTAAGCAATTCGTTATATCTATCCCAACAGTGATAAAAAATTTCTCCTTGTTTTTGAGTGAAATTTATGATTTGTCTTTTGAAATAATTTGTTCTATGAGATGGAAATTTTTTTTAATCAAAAACTGTTGTTGCAATCCATCCCAAGTTCGAATGGATCCCGATCTAAGATTTTGAAGCCAAGTTTTAGCTTTATTTTTTTAAATAAAATGGAAAAATCTTAAGTCAAATGGTATTCATGCTACAATTTATATCACTATATGTGTTGCACACTTCTTCAAACTCTCGTAAATGCATATATGGATTTTCAAAATCTAAGCCATGAAAGTTGGGTAAATGTTGGATAAATGAAGGTGCACTAGTACGTGTAGGATTCATGTGATCTCTAAGTGTTTTTCGTCTATCATGATCATGTTGAGATTAAATTTCATCTTCATTTTCTTGGATGGTTTCTTCCGCCATGTTTTGTGAAAATAAAATGTTATTTCGAATGAGTCGACCACTAAATGTGTAGAACCCAAAATCAGTACATGTAAAACTCATGCATTTATTTAATTTTAAAATGATGTTAGCAATGCATATTTTATGAAATTTCATTATTTTAAATTATTTATGCTTATGTGATACACATTAAAATATTTTCTTGAGTTTCAAGTTTCAGGCGATTATCCGATGTGGAATCGAGGAAAAGAGACCGGTGACGATTTTTGGCGATTTTTAAATGTGATATTTTATTTTTAGTTAAGTTTGGGGCATAATAATTAATTTAATAAGTTTCAGCCTTTTAAAGCCTAAATTATTTATTTGGGAATTTTAGAATCTTTAAAACATTTAAAGTTGGCTTTGTGCATTTTATTTTGTTAAAAAGGAGAATTTTATAAAATTAGTGTGTATTTATTTTTAATTGAGGAGTTGTTTAAAATTAGTGTGAGTTAACTTTTGTTAGCATTTTAATTATTTAAGTTAGCAATAATTTCTCCTCATTAAAACACACACACACACGTTTCACACACTCACACACACTTACACGTTTTTACACACACCAAAACACACAACACACACCTACACATTTTATTTTCAGATCTTTTATATTTTTGGAGAGCAAAAACCTAGGGTTCCTCTACCTTAGAGCAGCCGCCCCTCCCTTTGAATTTCCAGCGAGTTTTCGGTGATTTTTATTGCAAGAAATCGTGCCACGTTCGTCCCGGATCGTCGTTTCGGTAACGTTAAACATCAAAAGGCACATATATTCTATTTTTCCTGCGTCGATCATGTCATAGTATGTGTTGCGTTGTCTTTATGCGTAAAAATACATGTGTGATGTGTAAAGTTTGAGTAGAAATTGTTTAGATCGCATTTTGAACGTTTCTGGATCTGAAAATCACGTTTTTGCTATTCTTTTAAATACTGCGATTTTTCGTCGCTTTTCTGGAAAACTTTTAACATACGAAACGTAGAAATTTTTGATACCTTCGATTTGATATAAAATTCGAATTATTTGGATAAGAAATGAGTGAGTTATGATTGTGTTCGTGGGACTGCTCAAACTGCGACTTTTATGAAAATGTGTTCTTGACATGTTCTTGAAGTTATTTGTTGCAAGCTTCGTTGGGCATCGCCGGGCTTGTGCTACTGCATTTAGATATGTTATGGGATGTATTTATGTGTTATTTGGTGGTTCGTATGGGTCGGGATTGGCTTGGGATGCAATAGAAGTCGTAGGAAGCGAAACGATATCGAATTACGGGGTATTGTTGTATTGAAGTCACTTGTCGATGCTTGGGGATGTTTGGGGTGTTTGTATGGGTTTGAATTAATGTAATAGCATCCTAGGATGAGTCTCGAGGTGTTGGTTTATGGTCCTAAGGCTTGGATTGATAGGGTGAATGATTAAGTTAGTGAATTTTCGTGAATTTTCAAGTACAGAGGGTACCCGGACCCCTTCTCGGACCCCGTCACGGAGTCCGTGTCCTTTTTCCTTCAAAAATACGAAATTCCAGTGCCTACCCGGACCCGTACACGGACCCCTACACGGAGTTCATGTACCCCCCTCTTTAAAAAAAAATTCCATTTTTTAGTGATTGTTTTGGGGTTTGATGTTATGATTTAGTACGATGATTAAATGAGGTCGAGTCCCGAGAGATTTAGAATGCCATAAGGAAATTTGTCATTTTTGGGTGTGAGCATGACTATACGTCTAAGCTATGCAAGATAAGTGTTTGAACTCATAATAGTATGTGCAGCAGTGGCCCCAAGCGAGATCCAACGAATCCCTCAACGCCAAGTAAGTATGTTCGACGTGCAAAAGAAAATATTTCAAGTTTTTGAGGTATGCTAAATGTCTTGTGACCAAATTTATGAATGGGTTTGGAAGTCGGTGAACGTGGCCGAGGACCTCTCCACCCCGTTAAAGCATGAACGGGTTTAGATCAGGATTTGAAAGCGTTAAAGCATGAACGGGGACCAATCCACCCGTTAAAGCATGAACGGGGATTTCATGAATGTGGCAGTGGATCTTCCCTGTCAGCCCAGTACTATGGTTTAGTCTGATCAGGCGTATTTATGTATGGGTCACTTGCTTTGAAACATGTCTTTACGCAAAATGATGAAGTTTATGTATGTTCATGTATGTACAAGTATGCAAGCACGTTTAAGAAAAGTTTCATGTTATGGCACGTCTATGTATGTATGCAAGTTCAAGCTTTTATATGCACGTTCAAGTTCAAGTATGTACGTTCTATTTTGAAGTTGCATGTTATTTTATTACGTAGGTACTCGTTACATTCAGTTTATACGTGTTGAGTCTTTAGATTCACTAGACTTGATCGATGCAGGTGAGGATGCATTTGAGGAGACGAAAGGTGGGGACCAAGGAGCTGGCTTGGACTAAGCAGGAGGCTAGACCCGAGAACCTCCTAGTTTTTAAGAATTTATGAAATGTTTAAAAGTACTCTGATTTATGTTACTGGTTATGAGATTTTAAACAAATACTTTTGGCAAACTTTACTTTGAGATCTTTTGTTACAACAGTTGTTGAGATGAACAATTTCTTTTATCGAATTTTTAAGGTTCATTTTTTATTTCAGAAATTTTTAATTTTTTCGCAAATTTTAAGTAGTTTAAAGTACGGTACGTTACAAAATATACGTGACCAAATTCTCATGCAAATGTAAAAGAAAAAGAAGAAAAACACACAAAAACAATAAAAATTCAAAGAAAGAAAAATAAACTATAAAAAAAATTAAATAAACTTGAAATTAAATTATACTTCCCCGGCAACGGCGCCAAAAACTTGTTGCAACTTTTATTGTTGCACTCCCAAGAGCAGGTTGTCCACAAGTAGTATAATTCGGTGAACGGCGCCAAAAACTTGTTGCAACTTTTATTGTTGTACTCCCAAGAGCAGGTTGTCCACAAGTAGTATAATTCGGTGATTGCGAATATCGTATCCACAGGGAAGCTAATGTAATTATAAGTCCACTACAATGTCATTTTGTTTTGTTTTCTTTTAATTGTTTGAATCTTTAATTGGTAGTTTTTAATTGTTAAGAATTTTAATTTAAGTACTTGAGATTAGAAGATCCACTCTTGATATTTTAGAAAAGTTAAAATTAATGAACATTATTGAAATCCACTTGATAAAATTGTTCCAATATATTAAATAATCATATTTATATTATGTTATATATTATTATATTATAAGTGTACACTCCGAGACCGAAGCGTCGGTGACATCCGGCATTGTTTAACAATTACGTTGAAAACAATAAGCCTCGTATCAAATAAACCAGTCTTTTTCATAAATGAATATTGTATTTACAATTGACAACGGAATAAAATTACAATCAATAGTTTGCGGAAGCGAAACAAAAGAAAGCTTAAAAATCTTGATCCTTGTTTTTTTCGTTCGATCACCTTCCCCAGAATGCCTCATGTTCCTCCTCATTCATTTGCTCCTCATTCTTATCTGGTGAGAGATGTAAGGGGTGAGTGTTTTGGGAAATACTCAGCAAGTGGGGATCAATCGATTTCCAAATATACATATAGAACTTAATCTTTAAAGCATCTCTTTAACAAACTTTCAAAACTTATTACTTTTGACTTATCATAACAAAAACAAATCAAATATGAGAGAGATTATCAGACGATTCAGAGCAATTCAGAAACAATTCAAAACAAACACAACAATGTTACTCATCTCATTTCTATGGTCAAATTGTCCCCAATATGTTAGTCCTCTAAGAGACGAGGCCAGAACACACTTTTATACCCACTGATGGGGGCCAGGCAGAATTACAATTATCGTTCAATTTCAAATCGATTTCTAACAGTGTATCACAAAATTCATATTTATCGAACATAACTTTTCAGAATTTTGAAAGACATTAGCGGAATCAAATAATATCGAAATCAGAAAGGACATTTCATGCATCGATCGAAATTTTAAAACGAAGATAACATTTTTCGAAAGGAATGGACACACATACATGCATGTCATGATATATCAAGTTTAAAATTACAAATGAAGTACATAACAAAAACCCACTTAAAACGAAGATATGCTTCGAGACTTGTTTAAACTTGGACGTGCGAAACCTTGCTGAAACTTGAACAGATGGTGGCCGAACTCTGACAGAGCTTCACGACAATAATATCGACGATTTCAGTATGAGAATGTCGGCACGAGCTTTCCTCCTTCTCCCTTTCCTAGCGGCAGCCGAGGGCTTTATGGTGAGGGTGAGGGCCGAATTTTTGAAGGTTTTTGGAAGTGTTTTTCCTTCAGCCTATGTGTGATATTTATAGGTGAGATTTTTCCTTTTCCCCTACCCCATTGCCGTCCACTTGAGCTCCAAGAAATGTCATCAATGTGTTCAAAGTTTCATCCAAGCATCAAGAGTCACTTTGGTTTTCTAAAAGGAAATTTCTTGCATCATAAATTTGTCTAAGCCTCCTAGCTCCTCCTTTAGCTCCCTTCCTTGGTTAACTCAATGGTCATCTCTTGCACCATAAGTTTGTCCAAACCTTTAGCTCATTTAGCTCATTCATTGGTTATCTCAATGATCCTTTCTTGCACAATAAGTTTGTCTAAAATTTTAGCTCCTTTAGCTCCTTCTTCTTGGTTAACTCAATGGCCCTAAATATGTCTAATCCTTTAGCTCTTCTCCTAGCTCCATTTTTTATTCTTTTAGGACAAGGAGAGATGAGCTTCCTTGAGCTGAAATCTTGAGTTCATGAGCTGGGGTTTTACTCCTCCTCCGATGACTCCTCCATTGTTGTGTTTTCTTATAGTATAGATCCCCTTCTTAGCTAGTCTCGAGCTTTAAAGTTACTTTCTCGAGCAATGTTAGCTGAAAAGTTTAATTTTATATTTGAGTTTTATAACTAAGCTTAAAGTTTTGGACTTCATTTTAAGTTTTATTATTTACATGTTTTGTTTTGAAATTCCGGATCCTCACAATAAATATATAATATATATCAAAACTTATTTTTAAGAAATTATTATTACCCAAAAGTTTTGGTGATCGACAAAATCTAGATAGCACTTCACTATTTTAGGAAACAGCTGCATATCTTATGTGTAACAGGTATCAGTTCAACCGCCCAGCCTAGCAACCGGACTGCTTCACAACCGGCTACAACAAAAAGAGTTTAACCGTTTAAAGAAAGGATATACTAAAGATGTAACGTCCCGAAAATCTGAAGATCCACGTAAATCACAAGCATGCAAGTTATTAAATTTTCTTTGGTATTTTATTAAATTGTTTTAAAGCATAAAATGCATGTTTGTTTTATTAATTGGCGTTTAATTATTTTTATGCATTTTATGCATAATTATTGCATGATAGAATTTATTTCATGAAATATTAAAAGTTCATGCATTAGGGTTTCTAGATGCATTTCGCGCTCGAACGAGGAACGGAGACCGGAGGATTTTCTGGAAAATTATTTTATTACATGATTATTTTTTATTAATTGATATAAGGTGTTTTGAGGGTGTTTTTCAAAAATGAGATTTTATTGGGTACTTTTACCCACGTGATTTTATTTTTAACGGTACGCAAATTTTATCGAATCGGGGGACTTTTTAAGGGTTCGACTAATATTTTCAAAATCTTTCCAACACGAAATATTTTTCGAGAGTATGTTTGGATTTAATGTGACTACTTTTAAACTTATCGAGCTTAAAACTCTTTTAAAACTTTTAAAATGAAATTGTGGCCCATTAACAAATCATTGACAATTGATTACCAATATAATTAGCATTTAAACACCATTTACCCTTAACCCAAAACGTGTATCAGCCGACAATCACACTATTCAGATTCCATCCCCTCGATTTCAACACACAAACAGCTGAAAGCATCGGTGTTTGGCTTGTTCTCGCAAGAATTGTCCATCCGGGTTCCCTTGTCTCGATCTTACACTTCAAATCACCAAGGCACGCTCTGTATCATCCTTTTTGCATCACCCACGTTATATTACTGATGTATGTGTATTCATGTAAGAAAACTTTCGATCCAAGCATGAGTAAGAATGGCTTTCGGTTTTTTTCATTTATTTGTGCATTCCATGCTTTGACACTCACGATTTCTGATCCTGTGCAAGGGGCTGCCGATCTCTGTTCATTAAGTGACTGCACATGATGGTTTGAGGGAGTTAAGAAGGTAGTGAGAGAGGTTAGACGTCGTGGAGTGGAGATCGAGAGGTGTTGTCTCTAAGATGGCTCGGTGGGAAGGAGATCGCGTGGAAGGGAGGGACCGGCGGTGCGATGATCTACCCAAGGCCTAGACCAGATCACGGAAGGTCTGAGTCATGGCTAAGGAGGGTGTGAACGCTGCTGGAACCACCTTGGAAGCCGATCGATGAGGAGGGAGGAAAAGCCGCGGGTTGGCTCATCTTGTGGTTTAGCGATCGGGAGGGAAGGGTGTAGTACATGGGAGTGTAGACGTGAGTTCCTTGAGTCCAGAGGTGTCCTAGGATGGTCTAGGGAAGGTAGATTCATTGCTGTCCAGCTGGGTTCGAGATAGGGACGTAAATTATGGTAGGGGTGCAACTAGAGTTCAAGTGAGTTCTTTTGGAAAATTTTTCCAGCAGTATATGGTTCATGGCCGAGGGGTGTAGAGGTCTTGTTTGGATGTTTTTAGAGCCTTTTTTTATGTTTATTAGGTGTAGGAGAAAGTTGGAAAAATTTGGTTAAGTTTCGGTTCGATTCGGGTTAAAACCGGGATTCCGGTGCAAATTTTAAAATAACTTGGTTAAGTTATGAAATGAGCTCAATTTTACGTCTAAGAATGCTTATAAATATGTTTCGGGATATTTTAAGGAGTTTGGTAAGCTTCGAGTCAATTTTAGAGGTCCAGGGGTAAAAAGGTAATTTTTGGATTTCCGGGGGCAAAATGGTCATTTTGCACCCGGGGTGAGGTTTTGGTCCTGGCAGCGCCCTGGGAACAAATATATGATATTTTAAATGTTCATGCATCATTTTCACGATCTTTACGTAATTATGATAAATACGTTGCATGCTTGGTTTAAAAGAAAAGTTACGCATATGCATGTATTTATTAAGTGATGAAAATGATGATATTTTTGAAGGATGGGAATTGGTTGTGACTGACGATGTATATGTATACGATGACATGAGATATGATGAGCTGAGGCCCGAGCTCAGTGGGCGGGTAATGCTGTCGTTGATGTCCCATGTCCCCGGGTACTACGGTTTTATAGATGAATCCATCGAATAGAGCTGATACGAAAATCACAACTAATGAACTGAATTCAATTAAAACAAAATGTTTAAGTTTATGATGACACGATGAGCTGTCTTGACACGTATATGATGATATGAGATGACATGATTTGACACGACATGATTTTACACGACACGTTTACGAATATGATGATATGAGATGACATGCTTTGACACGATATGATTTTATACAACACGGTTACGTTATGATTTTAAGTTCATAAAATATATGTTGAGTATAATATTTTTCACTGTTGTGTGCTATGTATATGTACTTGTTATTCCTAGTACAAGTGTGTTGAGTCCTTAGACTCACTAGGCGTGTGTGATGCAGGTGAGCTTCATGATGAGGAGACTGAAGGTACCGAACTCTGAGTAGGCAGGCCTGGTGTGGCGACACGACCCGAGGACCGCATGTTTTCCGCATTATAATTTATGAAATTGAAAGGAGATGAATGTTTTTTTACGTGATGATTTTAAGATTTTTATTCGTTTATGTTTACGTATTATTTTGGATGAGTTTAAGCTTTTAATATATATATATATATATATATATATATATATATATTCCGCACTTTTAAAAACGTCTACTCGTTTTTAAAATGCGGAAATTTTTTTTTTTATAAAGCTCACATTTTCAAATAACGTTTAAACGTTTCGCATGCATGCGCTGTACAGAAAAATATAACATTTAAAAATGATCTTAAATATTTGACAGTAAAAATAGTGCAGTTTAAAATAATCAAACTCATCCCAAATTCATACGTAAACATGAACCAATCAAAACATTAAAAATCATCAATGTAGGAAAGTATTCATCTCAACTCAATCTTATAGATTATAATGCGGAAAATATGTGGTCCTCGGGTCGTGTCACCGCACCAGGTCTGTCTACTCAGAGTTCGGCACCTCCAGTCCCCTCATCATTAAGCTCACCTGCATCACACACGTCTAGTGAGTCTAAAGACTCAACACACCTGCACCGTCAATAGCAAATACATATACATAGCACACAGCAGTGAAAAATACCATACTCAACATACCTTTCGTGAACTTTAAAATCTTAATGTAAACGTGTCATATCAAATCGTGACGTGTCAAAACAATTCATTGTTAATCATCGTTCATCATTTATCATTCATCGTTCATCATTCATCATTCATAATTTATCATTTCCTTAGGTGAATTCCGTTCATTAGAGGTGACTATCGTACATCATCATTTATGATGGATCCATCATACATAGAACCGCAGTACCCGGCGGCTGTCGGACAACAGTGACAGGATTACCCATCCACTGTGCCTAGGCCTCATCATCAGCATTTACATATACATCTTAAACATTTACATATACTTCGATAGTCACAACTAATTCTCATCATTCAAAACATCATCATTTACATCACTTATAAAAATCATGCACAAATGCAATTTCCTTTAAATACAAGCATGCAGCGTATATCTTCATAAAATCTTATAAATCGTGAATCATGATACATGAGCATTTAAAATATCATAAGATTTGTGCTCAGGGCGCTTCCAGGACCAAATTCTCACCCCAGGTGCAAAATGACCAATTTGCCCCTAGAAATTCAAAAATTACCATTTTGCCCATGGACCTCTAAAATTTACCCGAAGCTTACCAACCTCCTTAAATGTCCCAAAACATTTTTATAAGTATTCCTAGACGTAAATTCGAGCCCAAAAGCCAAACTTAGTCGGTTCGTTTTAAAACTTGAACCGAAGTCCCGGTTTTAATCCGAATCGACTCGAAACACCACCCAATTTTTCACAACTTTTTCCTACACCTAATAAACACTTAAAAGATCATAGAATACTAAGTTCGGACCTAAAACTTTACGGCTGAAAGTTCCAGCACTCACCCAAGTCTCGGCCCTTCTTTAATTACACCACCCTTGCACTATCCTCCAATATTACGTCCTAGCTCACCACCGACATATCAAGCTTCGACTCCATCTTACCTAGACCACCCTAGGACTCCCGTGAAGCTACTGAACCCACACAAACCATCCCATGCAAGCCGCAGCCCCCATCAATTCGCTAATCACCCAAAACGTCTAAACCGAGCTCGTCCTCTACCTTCTCGATTTACAGCGCTCGGGACAGATCCAGCACAGGCCGAGCCCTTCCAAGCCTCGTCTCAGACCCACCAGGGTCTGGTCCAAGCCTCGGCGAGGTCCCTGCGGCTCTGGTCGGACCCTGCACGCTGAAACACCCAAGATCGAGCCACCCGTGAAGAACCCTTCTCTCGACCCACACACGTATGCGTCCAGCAACTTTTCTACACCGCATGACAGCTCTTTGACACACTAGCAGCCTCTAGACAATCAAGAACCGTAGCCCCCTTGCACCAAAAATTCAGAAAAGTCATGACAGCAACAAAAAAATGCGAGAGTAGCAAAGAAACCGAACATCGTGCATGCTTATGGATAGATCGAAACATTCGTGTATAGGCATTCACAAAAGCATTAATATTGACGTGCATGATGCAAAAAAAGGAGTAACAAGCGTGCCTTGGTGAAAAATCTTGGACAAAAGATCGATGAGTCAACAACCGAAGGGAGGAAATCTTTGCTTGAGGAGGAAAATGGTTTCACTGAATAACTTGCAGCAACAAATCACGAGAAGGTTGAGGAGTGGAGGAGGTGGGCGGTTGAGTGGAGGATGATTACGTTTATAGAAACGCTTAGGGAGTCATTTAGTGTTAACTATGTTGCTAACAATTAATTCATGGGCCTAAAAATAGCATTTTAAAAATTTTAAAAGAGTTTTAAGCCCAATAAACTTAAAAGTAGGCCAATCAATCCAAACACGCTCCCGAAAAATATTTCATGTTGGAAAGTTTTTAAAAATATTAGCCGAAACCTCGAAACGTCTCCCGATTCGATAAAATTCGCGTACCGTTAAAAATAAAAATTATGCGGGTACAAATATCCAAAAATTTCCATTTTTGAAAAAAACACTTAAAAACGTTTTAAATTAATTTCTAAAAATAAGTCGTGTAGTAAAATAATTTTTCCTGGAAATTCTCCGGTCTCCGTTCCTCGTTCGAGCGCGAAATGCAACTTAAAAATCCTAATGCATGAACTTTAAATAAACAATGAATTAAAAAACAAATTAATGAAATAAACATGCTTTTAATGCCTTAAAACAATTCAATAAAATACCAAAGAATTTAATAACTTGCATGCATGTGATTTCCGTGGACTTTCAAATTTTCGGGATTGTAATGTCTCGAAAAATTTGAAGGTTCACGTGAACCACATACATGCAATTTATTAAATTTCTTTGGTATTTTATTAATTTGTTTAAAGCATTAAATGCATGTTTATTTAATAAATTATGTGTTTAATTATTTTTATGCATAATTCATGCATGATAGAATTTATTTCACGAAATTTTAAAGGTTTATGCATTAAAGATTTTTAAGTTTCATTTCGCGCTAAAACGAGGAACGGAGACCGGAGAATTTTCAGGAAAATAATTTTTATTACATGATTAATTTTTATTAATTAATATAAGATGTTTTTAAGTGTTTTTTTTTCAAAAATGGGATTTTATTGTGTATTTTTACCCCATGATTTTATTTTTATCTGGTACGCAAATTTTATCGAATCGAGAGACTTTTTGAGGGTGCATAAAAATAATTAAACCCTAATTAATAAAATAAACATGCATTTTATACTTTAAAACAATTTAATAAAATACCAAAGAAAATTTAATAACTTGCATTCTTGTGGTTTACGTGGATCTTCAGATTTTCGGGACGTTACAAAAGAAGTCTGATCGTTTGAATTTCAGACCGCTGATAATTCAACCGCTAAAGTAAAAGAGGATGAACTTCTCAAACGGCTGATTCGAAGACATCATTAAAGAGGGTTATTTATTACCTACTTAATGAAAGGCATTCTCTGACCAGTTCAAGACATTCAATGGTTTGCACCGCTTCAAAGTTAACTTGTCCCTACATCAGTCCCGAGAATGATCTGCATTTATATCACTATCCCAGAAAGGAAAGATTTTTTATCTTACAAAGTTCTGAGGATAAAAGCAGTTGCCATAAACGGTAAATCTGTTGAAAACCAGACTCTAAATTCTGGAGTTTGACAAACTGATCAACAAACTGATACGCGCAATTATATTCAGCAACTGGACTTAACAACTGAAATAAGCAGATATAATAAAGAAAACTGATAAGTTGGAAATCGATCAGTTGATACATTCAGCCGTATGCTTTTAAGCTAAGCATCCTTCAACTGAACATGTCTCGGGAAAGAACATTCAACCGACAAAGAGACATAGAAGACTGCAAATGAATATGAAACGCCGCACTTCAATCAATACAGCTTAGAACAACGCATTTTAGCTAAAGCAGTTAAGACACCGCATTATAATAAATGAAGCAAACAATGACCAAGGAATAATGAAGTGGCAATCAACGGATACAAAGATTCAAATATATCTCAAGTTACCGTTGGAAGGGAAGCTTATAAATATGACAGAAGAACAACTAAAGAAAAGAAGAAGATCACTCCATTCAAAGCTTGCTGTTACTCTGTCAAAATCTTAGCTCACTCTTACTTGGTTTATTCGTAGCAGTCAAGGCTACAACTTGAGCTCACTAGCACTTTGTAATAATCGTTAAATTCGATAGTGCTAAGATCAGTTACGCACTGAGAACATTTTGTAATACTAAGAGTTTCAGCTTTTGGCAGTGATAAGTCCAAACTAAAGTAGGTCAGTACAAATCTTGTATTCGATCAAAGTCTTTTAGTGGAAATCCTATCCTTGAGATAGAAAGGGTGACATAGGAGTAATTGAAATCTCCGAACATCCAGAAACAATCATTGTGTATTTTATATCAGTTTTGTATTCTATCTTTCAATCAGTTACTTTCCGCAACTACTTTAATTTAACTGATTGTCATTGACCAGCAAGATTCCGAGAATCAGTTTGTCACCAAACTGAACTCAAAATTCGAAAAGATCAGTTTTAATTGTGAGTGTTTATTCAACCCCCCTTCTAAACACTATTGATACGTTAATCGTTCCTATCAAGTGGTATCAGAGCGGTTGAATCTTGTTCTTGAATACTTCTGATCTATAAACTTGCTAGCATGACTTCATTCAACAAAATTCCTATGTTCTCCAGAGAAGAATTTGATGATTGGAAAATCAGAATGCAGGCTCATTTAGCTGCACAAGATGATGACATGTAGTATGTCATAACTGATGGACCCATGAAGATTCTAAAAACAAATACAGCAGTTGCCATAACAGAAGGGGCATCACAAAGAATAGAAAAGCCCAGAGATGAATGGACAACTGAAAATAAAAGAAAAGCAAATTTTGATAATGTGGCTAAAGACATTCTGTACAAAACGCTGGGCAAAGTAACCTTCAGCAAAATAAATATGTGTAAGTCAGCTAAAGAAATTTGGGAAAAGCTGATTCAGCTGTGTGAAGGAAATGATCAAACCAAAGAAAATAAACTTTCTGTTGCTGTTCAAAAGTTTGATAACATTAAAATGAAACCAGGAGAATCAATGCACGAGTATGATGAAAGAGTAAGCAGTATCATCAATGAGTTAAATGCACTTGGAAAAGTGTATACTAACAAAGAGATTGCACTGAAGGTAATGAGAGGTCTTCCCAAGGAATGGGATGTCAAGACCATGGCAATGAGGGAGTCCAAAGATCTGAACCAGATTGAACTTCATGATCTGTTTGCTGACTTAAAGGCTTATGAATTTGAGCTGCAGACCAGAGAAGGAGAACCATCTACCCCTGCAGCCACAACTACTCTAGCTGCTGTCAGAACAGAACCAATCAGTTCAGTCAAGAAATCTGCTGATCAGTTGAGCAGTGATGCTATGTCATTGTTCATCAAAAAATTTGGAAGGTTCATGAGAAAGAATCAAGGGAACTTCCAGAAGCCATACCAAAGAAACAGCTCCAAAGATGAATCAAATGCCTGCTACAACTGTGGCAAATCAGGTCACTTTATTGCTGATTGTCCTAAACCCAAGAAGGACAGTCAAGGCTCAACCGATAGAAGAAAAAATCATATGAACACAAAAGAAGACCCAAGGAAGATAAGAAGTCCTTCAGAAAGAAACATGAGGTACTCTTAGCTGAAGAAAACAAATCTAAATGGGCAGAAACTGACAGTGAGGAGTCAGAACCAGAAAGCTCATGCAGCTCTAGTGATGATGAGGAAGTCAAGTGCTTGATGGCTAATGATGCAGAAGAAGAATCATCTAGCCAACAGGTATTTGATTTCAGCTCAACTGATTTCACACGAGAAGAACTCATTCTAACACTACATGACATGGTAAATGAGTATCAAAAGCTTGCATCATCATTTGAAAAAATCAAAGCAAAGCAAACTGATCCCACAGACAATAAAACCAAAATTGATGAATCAGTTGATGGGTTGAGTCTAAAAAGGGAAATTACTGAGTTAAAAGCAGAGAGAAACAAAAATCAGTCATTAATCCAGAAGTTGATTCTTGAAAACTCAAAAGAGACTGAGCTCATTCAGTCTTGGAACAAGTCATTTACTGCAATGAATGAGATGCAGAATTCACAAAAATCAGTTTCTGATAAAAATGGTTAGGGTTCAGCACTCAAGGAGAAATGTATCCAAATGATACTCAACCAAAGCTGAAAACAGACAAAGGGAAATACATTCACTTTGTCAAAACAACAGTGGTACAAGAACAAATTGAGCCCAGTAAACTGATTGAGCAACCTACTGAGAATATGAACAAGGCTAGAAGATATGGGATTGGTTATAATAAAAAATTCTCAACTGATTCACAAAGTCAGTCATCAAAAAGGTTTCACAAGAACTATTCGAATAGCTATTTCAATTACCATAACTGCAAGCCAGTTCAGAAGAGATATAGACTGAACAATCAGTTGAATAAAGCTAAAACACATATTGTATCATCTGTACACTACACACCAAGCACACAAAAGCCGAGAAAAACCATTTGGAATACAGCTACTGGAAAGTCTGTTAGACTAATCCAACTGTGGGTTCCCAAGGGACTAATCAGTTCGGGACCCAAATAGATACCAAGTTATATTATGTGTGTGATTGCAGGTAACAGGTACAAAACAAGAACTCAATATGGTATTTGGACAGTGGATGTTCGCGACATATGACAGGAGATGCAAGTGCGTTACCTCAACTGATCAAATACAGTGGTCCAAACATCAGTTTCGGGGATAATTCCAAAGGTAGAACTGTGGGTAAGGGTAAGCTTATCCATGGTAACTTTACTTTTAAAGATGTTCTATTAGTAGAAAACCTGAAGTATAACTTGATTAGCATCAGTCAGTTATGCGACAGTGGATTCTCAGTACAATTTGACAAAAACTCATGTTCAGTCAAAACTTCAACTAATCAAATCATACTAACTGGCAAACGTTGTAGAAACACATATAAAGTCAGTTGGAATGATCAAACTTATGCACCAGTTTGTTTTATTGCTTCCAAATCGTCTAAAAACTGGTTGTGGCATAAGAGACTAAATCATTTAAACTTTAAAACCATTGCCTATCTGATTAAACATGAACTTGTAACTGATTTGCCCAAAATAGACTTTTCAAAAGAAAAACTTTTCTCAGCATGTCATTATGGTAAACAAGTACGATCCTCTTTTAAAAACAAGGCCTGTAAATCTTCATCCCGATGCTTAGAACTGTTGCACATGGATCTCTTTGGTCCTATACCAGTCATGAGCTTAGGAGGAATGAAATACACCTTGGTAGTCGTAGGTGATTTTTCAAGATTTACTTGGGTTATTTTTCTCAAATCTAAAGACCATACTGCTTCGCAACTAATAAAGCTCTTCAAAAGACTTTTAAATGAAAAATCAGTTGGAATTGATCAAATCAGATCTGATCGAGGAACTGAATTCATCAATCAAACTCTTTCAAACTTCCTAGAAAATGCTGGAATTAAGCATGAGCTCTCAGCAGCCAGAACTCCTCAGCAAAATGGTGTAGCTGAGAGGAGAAATCGGACCCTTAAATAAGCTGCTAGAACGATGCTTGCTGATTTTGATATTTCTCAAAGATTTTGGGCAGAGGCAGTAAACACTGCGTGTTATACTCAGAACAGATCAATGATTAATAAGAATTATATGAAAACACCATATGAGATCTGGCATGGAAGAAAAAGTATAATTACTTATTTCAAAATATTCGGCTGTAGATGTTTTATCCTTGATAATGGTAAAAATTATTTAAAAGCGTTTGATGCTAAATCTGCAGAGGGAATATTTCTTGGATACTCATCAGTTAGTATAGCTTATAGAGTCTTCAACAAGAAAACCCTAAATGTTGAAGAATCTGCTCATGTTGATTTCGATGAAACTGAACTAACTGATAAGCCAACTGATCAAGTTGAGCTAGTTGATCGATTTACAGATATCAGTTTGGAAGATGATGACAAAAATGAATGTCATAATAATCAAAACATACTTCAAACACCTGAACCAGAAGTACTGGACCAATCAGATGTGCAGGAAGTTGTTGCTGATGATCAGTTGATAGAGCATAATGATAACACTCAAATACCAGTTGACGAAGCACCAACTGAGACTGAAAACTGTGTTCAGTTACCAACTGAAAAAATTGCTGATACAACAAATACTGAGTACAGATGGAGAAAATCACATCCACCTGAACTGGTAATAGGAAATCCATCTGATTCAGTAAGAACTCGCAATCAAATGCTAAATTTATTTATCTATTCAGCTTTTGTTTCACAACTAGAACCGAAGAAAACTGATGAAGCTCTTGCTGATCCTAACTGGGTAAATGCAATGCAAGAAGAGCTAAATCAGTTCACTTATAACAATGTCTGGAACTTAGTTCCAAGACCAATTTCAAAAACTATTATAGGTAGAAAATGGGTATACAAAAATAAACTGAACGAGAATGGTTCAGTTGGACGCAACAAAGCAAGATTAGTGGCAAAAGGATATAGGCAAGAAGAATGAATTGACTATGATGAGACGTATGCTCCAGTTGCAAGACTGGAAGCAATCAGAATTTTTCTTGCTTATGCATCACACAAGAACTTCAAGGTCTATCAGATGGAAGTAAAGAGTGCATTCTTGAACGGTCAACTACAAGAGGAAGTATATGTTGAACAACCCCCAGGTTTTGTAAATCACAACTTTCCTGATCATGTATATCATTTGAACAAATCCTTATATGGTCTTAAACAAGCTCCCAGAGCTTGGTACGAAACTCTTTCAAAATTTCTAACTGATCATGATTTTTCTATTGGATCAGTTGATAAGACCTTGTTCAAATTTGCTAAGAATGATCACATTTTATTAGTTCAAATTTATGTTGATGATATCATATTTGGGTCAACTAATCCCAAATTATGCGAAAAGTTTGCTAAGCTAATGCAGGATAATTTTGAAATGAGCATGATGGGTGAACTGACATTCTTTCTTGGACTGCAAGTGAAGCAACTGGAGACTGGTATATTCATCAGTCAAACTAAATATACAAAGGAGCTGCTGAAGAATTTTGGCATGGAATCATGTTCAGCTGCAAATACTCCCATGAGCTCATCAATAAAATTGGACACTGATCAAGGGGGAATATCAGTTGAGGCGACATTATATCGAGGTTTAATAGGTTCATTGTTGTACTTAACTGCCAGTCGTCCTGATATTGTATTTGCTGTCTGTATGTGTGCTAGAATTCAAGCAAATCATAAGCAATCACATTTCTCAGCTGCTAAAAGAATTTTGAAATATCTTAAGGGTACACAAAATATTGGGTTATGGTATTCTAAAGACTCTACTTTCAATTTAGTTGGATATTCAGATGCAGATTATGCAGGATGTAAGCATGATCGTAAAAGTACAAGTGGATCTTGTCAGTTTCTAGGAGACAGACTGATCTCTTGGTTTAGCAAAAAGCAGACATCAATAGCTACCTCAACAACTGAAGCAGAATACCTTGCTGCTGGTAGTTGTTGTGCACAACTGATCTGGATCCAGCAACAACTGAGAGATTATGGAGTAATTACAAATGAATCGCCCATATTTTGTGACAATACGAGCACAATTGCCATCACCTATAATCTAGTTCTTCACTCAAGGACCAAGCATATAGATGTCAGGCACCACTTCATTAGAGATCATGCTTTGAAGAAGGACATTAGACTGGAGTATATTTCAACTGAGCAACAAGCAGCTGACATCTTCACCAAACCATTACCCAAGACTAAGTTTTCTTACTTTCGCAATATTCTTGGTTTAATTGGCTTGTCTTAAAATTATTATTGATGCTGTTTTTACTAATAAAATTCTTTGCAGAAAATAAGAACACACAACAAATTGGAAATGATATTTTATTAAGAACAAAATCGATTTCATCTTACAGAAGATAACTTAGGACCTACTGAATCTTGCCATTCTGTAATCCAATTATTCAACTCATAAATTCGGATTCTAGAAAATGATTCAGTTGTATAAATCTTCTCAATCACATGCCATTCTTTCCATAGCATTGCTTGTAACAGAACATTGTCATCAACCAGGTCTGTAACATGCCTGACTTCAAAACGATCAATGTATTTTCTTGATGTTGCTGCTTGAGCACGAGAAGGAGCAGCACCACTACTACTTATCATCTGCAAATCATGAATTTTGAACCATGTTGACATCACTTTCGTCAAGACATATTCCTCCATCGTTTTCTTCAACTCTTCTAAATAAGGACTTAATTGTTCAGTAACTTGAATATGCGTACTGCTGCATGCATCAGAATTACTTGAATCCGACATATTGAACTGTTATTGTCTCACATTTTATCTCTCTCGTCTTATTTATAGACAGATGACATTAAATGTTGAAGAAACCAAAGAGTCTCAAGTCCACCGAAGCGTTTTTCTCATTTACCCAGATAGTTTGTCATTTATTACTTAATGCTTAACTGATTTCAGTTCATAGTCAACTTATATAAGTTAGTCTTTCATCAGTTCATCTATTTAAGTTCGCAATTCATATATAACAACTGATGAAATTTATCATTTGCAGGAAATAGAAAAACAAAATTAAGCTCATATAAATAATTCATTCAACCATAAACGTTTGCACGGATTACATCATCATATTTTTCCTCTACAACAATTATCCACATTTTCAAACAAGTGGATAAAGGTGCGGTAGATGTCTTGACAAAACTCTGAGAAACAGCTATGCGCTTAAGGATTTTCAGTTCCTTTCGAAGCATTAGCTGATAGATATGACCATCCTTAAAGATGTCCACCCACACAGCTATGTTCAAGTGCTCCCGCACTCTTTTCAACTCTGCCACCAGTTCGGGAGTGGTAGCCTCTCCAGTATTATACAGGAACTCAAGCTTCTGTAACTTTTCCCAGTAGTGAAGACTCTTATAGAAGACTTCATCTTCTATAACAGCCTTCCTGGTCTCCAGAGCAAACGGCGAAGCACTCGAGCTACTCGTATCTGCCATTCTTTTTGTCTTGAATATTTTCACCAATATGACTGAAACTAACCGTGTTACTTCTATTTATAGCCAAAAATCATGGAAGCTGAAGGGCCGTAAACGTTTCAGAAAACGATAATCTTTCTGACCTTTAAATTTATTTTTATATCGTCACTTTAATTATTCTATGCACCGATTAAGGGGGAATATCAGTTTTGAAGAGGTTAACTGAGAGGACAATTGTTTGTGAATTCTCAACTGAAATGAATCAGTTTCCCAACTGATTGTTCAGCTGGATATTTTACAAATTTTCTCACAAAAGTTAACAAATTAAAAAAACTTATTATATTCCAAATCAACTAACGTGACTGCAGTTTCATAACGTGGCCTATTTTAAACGGCTCACTTTTTTGCACACACGCTTACAGCACACGTACACAAATTTTTATTCAAATTTTTTCATGGACTGACACGTGTCCCGAATTTGAACAGTCACGTACAAATGTACTATGCCCGCTTCAATTCAGTTTTCTTTCTTACGAATACAATCAGTTCCTAAAAGCATACTAATTCCAGAGCTTATCTTTTACGAATTTCAGATCGTTTTATCTTTCGAAATGGCGAATCAAATCCCAGCTCACGTGTTGAACGCTATGGACATTGATTTTGACTCAGTTTTATCAGTTCAAGAAGCTGAAGTTAAGAACGTCTTTCTGAAGATTGAATCTGCTGGTCTCAGGATGTTTTTGGGACAATCTTCGCAGGAGATATACCTCAAGGAAGTAAATGAATTCTATCTGAAGGGGTTTGTCACTACTGATGGAAGTATCTCTGTAACTGTCAATGATCAGTTGTTGATCCTATCTGAAGAGGCCTTCGGAGAAATTTTCTCTTTGCCAACTGATGGGTACGTCAGCTTCTCTGAAGTCAAAACATCTGACATTGAGGAAATGCAATCTTTGCTGTCTGCTGATAGGCGGAAAATCAAAGTTTCTGATCCAAAGAAAGAGCTGAAATCAGAAATTCAGTTATTAGCCGACATTGTTGCGAAGGGTATATTGGCTAAGGCATGCTCTTATGCTGCCCTTACTCTTGAAAAATTCCAAGTGATGACCATCATCATGGGAGAGAAGAAAGCTAACTGGAGGCATATTATTTTCAATATTCTGAGGAATATGCTTCAATCTACCAAACAATCAAGAGGCTTTGCTATTCCAATCAGTTATCTTCTGAAACTAAAGGGATTGGTAGCTGACAATGCTGAAAAATCATCAAAGTTCAAGGTATTCACTGCCAAGAACATCTTGCCGCCAAAGACCAAACTGGACATTTCTCCCAAACAGCTTTTGAAAACCAAACAGGAGGTTGGGACGCAACCACCTGCTCCAACACCAGTCAAGAAAGCCAAAACTTCGGCCCAATTGAAGACTGCAAAACGAAAACTGATTATCAGTGAATCAGATTCGGAGAAAACTCCTTCTCCTAAGCTTGTCAAGAGACCGAGGACGCAAAGAACTAAACCAATAACAGCGGTGGAATTCATTCCAACTGAGAGATTGACTCAATCACCTGCCCAACAACCTATTCAGGCTATCCCTTTGCAGGTTGTTCCACCTGATGATTCAGTTACTAAAGAAAAGGCACCCGCTAAAGTAAGAGCTCCCTTGACTCATGTAAATCGACCTACCATTTTGCCTCCGGCCAGATCTAAAGGCGTTATATTGAAGGAACAAGTGGACACCACTCACTCTGGTTTGGATATTCCTCACATTCTCACTACTGAAAAAGGAAAGGGCACGCTAGTTGAAGAGCCAAGACCATCTAATGCCACCCAAACTCACATTGACCTAGTTTGGGAACAGGTAAATGCATTTGCCACATCGAAACTAAAATCTTTTGATAGTTGGAAGTGTTTTAGGACTGAGATTTTTGCCAAAGAGCTGAAGCACAAATCCCAACTGAAAAAGTTTATTAAACTTGAAGCGATTGTGTTGAATATAGTTAAAGCTGCTACTATTGCGCAGGCATTGGAGAGGCAAAAATATTTCTTTGATCAAATTCGAGCCAAAAAGCTGACTAGAATGGTTGAAAAGCTGAAATCCAACTACAATCCCATAGGTCCAACTGCATATCATGATAGAGCTATGTTCACCCAACTGGACTCAGATCTTAGTGGCCTACAAAGGGAAATCAGATTTTGGGAACATGATCAGGAATTGGTTTTTCCTGAAAAATCCTCCTGTTCAAAAACAGAAGAAGATACATTCTCCTCCCAGCAGAAAGAGCCACCTCCACAACCGGTTGCTGAAGAACCTGTTCAGGATATGCCACAATCATCTGCTGATAAACACATGTATTCCGAGGCTGAATTAACTTTTTCCAATATTGATGAAATCATTCAGACAGTAGCCCTGGAAGCTCAGCTAGAAGCAATAAATTCTGAATCAGTTGCTCCTTCAACTGAGAAACCAGAACAAGAGGTTCAGATATCATCTGAAGAACAAGTTGAGCCTCTTGTTGCTGAAGAATTAATTCAGCAAGAAATATCTGCTGATACTGAAGAACAAACTGAAGTGCCCATCCAAACTTCAGAAAAAGAACTAACTGAATCGGAGGAAACTCAATTAATCATTGAAAACTTTCCAACTGAAAAGCAAGCCCCAGATTTGGTGCAAGAACAACAAGAGGCACAAATTTTTGTAGTTACAACTCAGACTGCAGAAGAAGTCATTGAATCAGAAGTCCCTGATCTTACAACTGCTGAAACTGAAGTCCAGAACAGGATTCTAGTAATTTCTGATCAAGCCTCTAAAGATCAAACACAGGGAACATCTGATGAGTCACCTCATCTTCAATCCACAGACATGGATCTTGTCCTTGAAGAAATCCAGAATATGCAGCAGATGATTACTGAAATCAAGAAAATTCAATCCACACAATTGTCTCATACTGTCAAATTGGATTCTTCAATTGAATTTGATTCAGCAAAACTGAAAGACATTCAAGCAACCATGGAGTCTTTTACCCGAACTGTGCTTGAGATGAAGAATAACAGAGGTCTAGCTCAAAGTCTCTATACAACTCAGGATATAATCACTCAACGAGTTGAGCGATTGGAAACTTCTGTTTCTAATAAAATGGAATTGTTGCAGACTTTTTTACAATCTGCTGTCTCAAGTATCTCCTCAGATGTCAAAATTCTTTCCACTGACGTTCGAAGATTATCTGTGAAGATAGATTTGTTTGACAAAAAGGGGGACCAAATCAAAGAGCATCTTGAGAAACAGCAGAAGAAACCATCTCGTTAAAAAGCAGTTAATCAGATTATTAGATCCAGCTGTTATTGAATCAAGACCTCTATCAGATCAAGAAATTCAGATCTTATCTTATCCATATAAAGTTCAGTATTCAGTTATTATTACTTGCTGAGTTTTGTCAAACACAATAAAGGGGGAAATTGTTGAAAACCAGACTCTAAATTCTGGAGTTTGACAAACTGATCAACCAACTGATACGCGCAATTATATTCAGCAACTGGACTTAACAACTGAAATCAGCAGATCTAATAAAGAAAACTGATCAGTTGGAAACCGATCAGTTGATACATTCAGCCGTATGCTTTTAAGCTAAGCATCCTTCAATTGAACATGTCTCGGGAAAGAACATTCAACCGACAAAGAGACATAGAAGACTGCAACTGAATATGAAACGCTACACTTCAATCAATACAGCTTAGAACAACGCATTTCAGCTAAAGCAGTTAAGACGTCGCATTACAATAAATGAAGCAAACAATGACCAAGGAATAATGAAGTGGCAATCAACGGATACAAAGATTCAAATATATCTCAAGTTACCGTTGGAAGGGAGGCTTATAAATATGACAGAAGAACAGCTAAAGAAGAGAAGAAGATCACTCCATTCAAAGCTTGCTGTTACTCTGTCAAAATCTTAGCTCACTCTTACTTGGTTTATTCGTAGCAGTCAAGGCTACAATTTGAGCTCACTAGCACTTTGTAATAATCGTTAAATTCGATAATGCTAAGATCAGTTACGCACTGAGAATATTTTGTAATACTAAGAGTTTCAGCTTTTGGCAGTGATAAGTTCAAACTGAACTGGGTCAGTACAAATCTTGTATTCGATCAAAGTTTTTTATTGGAAATCCTATCCTTGAGATAGAAGGGGTGACGTTGGAGTAATTGAAATCTCCGAACATCCAGAAACAATCCTTGTGTATTTTATTTCAGTTTTGTATTCTATCTTCCAGTCAGTTACTTTCTGCAACTACTTTAGTTTAACTGATTTTCATTGACCAGCAGGATTCCGAGAATCAGTTTGTCATCAAACTGAACTCAAAATTCGAAAAGATCAGTTTTAATTGTGAGTCTTTATTCAACCCCCCTTCTAAACACTCTTGATACGTTAATCGATCCTATCAAACTCTGTAGCAACTCTTCAAAGAACGGGGCTCAAGGCAATATCAGCAAAGAGAACATTTAATGCATATTTGAAGAACATTAAATACAGTTGCAGTTGATAGTGACGCAGCTTCTCTCTGTTACAAGTTAACGTTACTCAATCCTTTCGACCATTGGAATGATCGCCTATATTAATAGAGAACGAAGTGTGTAAGACTACACATGCGATACATTATCAAATTCACAACAATGAAATCATCACAAGCTTGCATACTTCAAAGATTCAGAGTGCACTCAAAAGTCTACACTTCATCGCTTATAAGCACGCACTGAACAGAAAGATATATGACACTTCATTGCTCATAAGCACGCATTGAACAGAAAGATATCTGATCATTCTAGGATCATCTTCGTGCTACTAAATCAATTTATTTACTTATATCAGTAACCTTTTAGTTATTTTTTTAAGTTGTGGTGTTTGGTGAACCGAGTGTTCTTAAAATCCAGAATTGTAAAGTGATCACTAAGAGTTCCAAAACAGGCAGTGTAATAAGTCCTGATTGGAGTGGACTCTTGCAAAGAGTTTTTGTAAAACCAAAGTCTTTTAGTGGAATCCTTCCTAAAGAAGAAGAAGGGGTGACATAGGAGTTTTTATCTCCGAACATCCATAAAAACCTTGTGTCTCTACTTCCTGCAAGCACTTAGTTTTCACTATATTTGTTGATAAGTTTGCCAACAAGTTTTAAGCTATCATTAAAAATCTTGAACTGTTTTTCCGCACTTTACAGTGATTTGCATTTCTAATAAGTTTGAAAAGAATTTTCAACCGCTTCAAAACGGTTGAAAACGAATTTTAGAAAGCAAAATTTGAAAGAGTTCATTCACCCTCCCCCCTCTAAACTCTTTCCCGATCCCAAAAAGTGGTATCAGAGCAGGATCTTCTCAAACATCGATACCCAAAAAATATTCATGACATCTTTCAACAAAATCTCTATGTTTTTTCAAAGGAATATTATGACGATTGAAAAATTCGTATGCAGGCTCATCTAGCAGCCCAGGATAAGGATATGTGGTACGTCATCACTGACAGGTCAATGAAGATCTTAAAAGTAAATACAGCTGCAATTACCACTGAAGGTAGTCCCCAAATGGTGGAAAAGCACCGTTCTGAATGGAAAGCTGAGGACAAGAAAAAGGCAAATCTCGATAACGTAGCAAAATATATTCTTTATAAGACCTTGGACAAAAATATGTTTGTCAAAATCAAGACCTGCACTACAAAAAAGGAAATATGGGAAAAACTCACACAACTATGTGAGGGCAACAATAAGAATAAAGAAAATAAGTTGACTGTTGCTATCCAGAAGTTCGATAATGCAAAGATGAAGCCGGGAGAAACTCTTGCAGAATTTGACGAACGGTTCAGCAGTATTATCATCGAACTCATTTCCTTGGGAAAATAATATTCCAATCGAGAAATCACCCTGAAGGTTATGCGAGCTCTTCCCAGAGAATGAGACATAAAAACTATAGCAATGCAAAATTCGGAGGATCTGAATAAACTAGAACTCCATGATCTTTTCGCTGATCTTAAAGCATATGAGTTCGAACTTGGGATACGAACTGAAGAGGAACCATCCACCTCCCAACAAACAAAGACCTAAGAAATCGGCTGAGCAACTAAGCAATGAAGCCATGTCCCTATTTCTTAAAAAGTTCGGTAAATTCATGCGTAAGAATCAATCTCAGACTAACAAACCTTACTTTAAAAAGAACCATATTGATGATGGTCAAGCTTGCTTTAACTGTGGGAAAAAGGGGCATTTTATTGCAGAATGAAACAGGCCAAGAAAGGATGAAAAGAGACCGGTTGACAGGAGACGGTCTAAAGATGATAAAAAGTTCACCAAAAAGAAGAGTCAACGAGTTCTAGTAGCAGAAGAGGACAAAAGCAAATGGGCTAACTCAGATTCAGAAAAATTCATCTCTGAAGAATCTACAAGTGAAAATGAAGATGAGACGGTAAAATGTCTCATGGCTAATAAAGATTCAGAACTCTCAGATGAAATGGCATTTAATACAAAGAACTTGGAAGAGTCGATTTGGTTCCTGGACAACGGTTGTTCCAGACACATGACCGGGAATAAAAGCCTTTTATCAGAAATTGTTAACTACAGAGGACCAACTATCACCTTTGGTGATAACTCTAAAGGTAAAGTTGTGGGAAAAAGTAAGATTATACATGGCAAGATCATTATCAAAGATGTACTTATGGTAGAAAACATGTGTTATAACCTGACAGGATCGATTAAGGGGATAAATCGTTGAGCTACAATAGCTCGGTTCTTGAAATATTGAAAACCGATGAAATAAATTGAGTTTGGTTTTCAAACCAAGCGGAAGACACTCGAAATAATCTTTCGTAGAAACCGATTAAATATTTTGTAAATCATTTAAAATATATGCAAGTTGAATGAGTAAAACTATTTTGGTTGAAGCATTTTATCAAACACTTGGTATGCAATAATTTTGTATTTGAAGAACACATAAAATGCTTCAACAATGCATCCTTAGAACAATGGAAATGATAAGTAAATGCAATAAAAAATAGACACGAATTTGTTTATGGATGTTCGGAGACTTCAAATGCTCCTACGTCACCCCTTCTTCCCCTTGGGAAGGATTCACTAGAAGACTTTGATTTATACAACTCTTTTTACAAACCCACTCAACTAGGACTTACCCACTGCCTGAACTGAACTCCTAGCACTCAAGATTGTAGGCAGCACCTCACAATCAGCATATTGTTTAATGTCTCATATGCAAAGACTACAAACACATTGTTTTACATCTTTGTGTGAAGACTCACTCAACTAAACTTTGAAGTTCAACTCTCTTGTATATGTGTGAGTGATTGTGTGTGAGGAATTTATCCTTTACAGTGTATATTTCAAATGTATCCTCACACAAGGGCTTGTGCTCTCAACTAGCTGATTTCTTCATGCTAACTGCCCATGTTTTGAATCCTCTTCAAAACTCTTGTTTGATCTTCAATATGTCGTATTTATTGGCTCCAACAATGATATATATGTTAGAAACAAAAATATGACCGTTTGAAAAGTTTCTGTACTGTTTCTGGAATTGCAACGGTCAAATTCGCCTTGCTGGACATTTTCCCGACTGGTCAACTCAAGTGGTCGTTCAGTTCAACTGGTCAGCAGCTGGTTCAGTTCAGTTCAGTTGGTCAGCTGCTGGTTCAGTTCAATTCAGCTGGTTCAGTTGGTCTGGTTCGGTTCAGTTTCAGCTGGTCTGGCTCAGTTCAACTGGTTCAGTTTCAGTTGGTGTGCTGAAATCAGCCTAGCTGATTTTAGTTTGTGCAGAACCAGTAGCTTCATCGTCATTTTCAGCATCTTAAGATTTGATTCAGACTTCAACTTCTGAATATGATTTGTAGATCATCATCTTATCTTTCCAACTCATACTGAATCGCTTCATTTCGATGACCGAGCTGAGTGATATGACTAAAATACCACAACGGTTCATACCCAACTGATTGTTGTTTTTGTGCAATCAGTTCGGTAATTCAGCGATCAGTTAGACCTTGATAACTTCCGATTTTGCAAAACTGACGTGAAATACGATTTGTTACAAATTGAGTTTTCTAATCAGTCAAGTTGGCGGATTGTCATTTCGGTCATCCAGTTGAGAGATATCATCAAAATACCGAAGCTTGCCAGAAATTCAGTTTCGGCTTGCTTCTTGTTTTAATAACTTCACACTTTTGTAAATATGTTAGAAACATAATAACAAGTTTTGTTAATATCAAAATCAAGATTGTTAATACCAAGTTGTGTTAGAAACACAACTAACATTCTCCCCCCTTTTTGTGTGAATCAAAAAGTCATTTTTTTAAAAAAAATATTTTAAGCACAAAATTTTCTCCCCCTCAATATTTAAAAATAATTTACTCATTAAAATTATAATGAGTTCTCCCCCTATATTTTTGAATTTTTGAAAATTATAAAAAAAGATGGATAACTAACCAATTTTCTCTGTGGCTCATTTTCTGCAGCAGCACATATGCTCTTCCTTCATCGAATAAATTATATTTTCTCGAGCATAACTAGGCTACAAATTTTATACCTCTTCAATGCCCTGACGAGTCCATTGAACTTTCACAAGAGGAATCGTCTTTGTTCTGAGCTGTTTTTCTTTATGATCGATAATCCGAATCGGTTTCTCGACATAACTCAATGTCTCATCCAGCTCAGTCTCGTCTGGTTGAATAACGTGAGAATCATCAGGGAGATATTTCCGCAGCATAGATACATGAAAGACATCATGTATCCCTGATAATGAAGGCGGCAAGGCGAGTTGATAGGCACGATCTCCTATCTTTTCGAGAATCTCATATGGACCAACATATCGTGGAGACAATTTCCCTTTTTTCCCAAATCTAACCACACCTTTGAATGGAGAAATCTTCAAAAATACTCTGTCTCCTGCCTCAAATATCAACGGTCTACGTCGAAGGTTGGCATATTTGGCTTGTCGGTCCTGTGCTGCCTTCATTTTCTTCTGAATTAGTTTCACTTTTTCTGTCATATCTCTGATCATATCAGGTCCAGTCTCAGGAACTTCAGAGATATCATCCCAATAAAGAGGGGATCGACATTTCTTTCCGTACAACGCTTCGAATGGTGCCATCTCAATACTCGTTTGATAGATGTTGTTGTACGAAAACTCACAAAGAGGCAATGCATCTTGCCAATTAGTGCTAAAATCAAGCACTATAGCTCTGGTGCATCGCATACTTTTATTTCTGAAAGGTTTGCATTGAGTCGTACATTAACTATTGAGTCATTGCCTGCGGTAGTGTCTGTCTCTTCCCCGTTAGGGACATGTTTGATATCGGTGAAGTCTGTGAAATCTTGTATACTGCAGTACGATGGGCATATGATTGAGTTAGGCTGTATTGTGCTTGGTTTATCTGATTTTGATTGTATTATCGGTATCGATATGTTGACCAAGTACCGAGCTACAGTTGATTGTTTCCACAAGATAGTGAGATTCAGACCTGAAATGGCTGAGGAGTGGAAATTCTACGGTAAGGGATCTCGTGCTAGAATTCCTTTGATATCTGCTATGAATATGACTCGATTGTTGCAGAAAGGAGCGGATGGATTCCTGGTTTATTCAGTTGATTTATTGAAGTCGAGCCCATCATTGGCGGACTTGCCAGTGGTGTGTGAGTTTGCTGATGTCTTTCCAGACGAGATTCCTAGATTACCTCCGATTCGAGAGATAGACTTCAGCATTGAGTTGATGCCAGGAACAGTTTCGATTTTGAGGGCTCTGTACAGGATGGCACCGATTGAGTTGAAAGAGTTGAAAGAACAGTTAGAGGATCTATTGGCCAAGGGTTACATCAGACCGAGTATATCTCCTTGGGGTGCTCTAGTACTGTTTGTGAGAAAGAAAGATGGGTCGATGAGACTTTGTATCGACTACCGGCAACTGAATAAGGCAACGGTAAAGAATAAATATCCATTGCCTCGTATTGGTGATTTATTTGATCAGTTGCAGGGTTCTTCAGTGTATTCCAAGATCGATCTGGGATCTGGATACCATCAACTGAGAGTCAGGGATTCTGATATCTTAAAGACAGCATTCAGAACCAGGTATGGACACTATGAATTTATTGTCATGCCATTTGGTTTGACCAATGCACCAGCAGTATTTATGGGATTAATGAACCGTGTCTTTCAGAAATATCTCGATGATTTTGTGATTATTTTCATCGATGATATTTTGATCTATTCAAAGAATGTGATGGAGCATGCTGAGCATTTAAGAACTGTGTTGAGAATTTTAAGGGCAGAGAAACTATATGCTAAACTGTCGAAATGCGAGTTCTGGTTGAAACAGGTGGTATTTCTGGGGCATATTATATCCGGAGACGGGATATCCGTTGATCCCAGTAAGGTTGAGGCGGTGATCTCTTGGCCGAGACCGACATCTGTACCAGAGATACGCAGCTGTATGGGTTTGGCAGGATATTATCATCGATTCATTAAAGATTTTTCGAGTATTGCAAAACCGATTACACAGTTAACTCAGAAGAATGCTTCATTTGTTTGGTCTGAGGAATGTGAGACCAGTTTTCTCGAATTGAAGAAGAGATTGACCAGTGCTCCAGTGTTGACTATCCCGTCAGGTACTGGTGATTTTGTTGTTTATTGTGATGCATCTCACCGCGGATTGGGTTGTGTTTTGATGCAGCGGGGGCATGTGATTGCGTATGCCTTGAGACAGCTGAAACCTCATGAATCTCGTTATCCAATTCATGATCTTGAATTGGCAGCCATCGTCTTTGCATTGAAGATATGGCGACACTATCTGTACGGTGAGAAGTTTGAGATCTATTCTGATCACAAAAGCTTGAAATATCTGTTTTCACAGTCCGAATTGAATATGAGGCAGTTGTAAACCTCTACGAGTCTAGTTTGCAACGCAAAAAGCGGTTCGTCATTTGAACACTCGAGCAAGAAGATATGTAATTTTTCCCACGGTCGCTGCAAGCTGCGTGAAAATTCAGTTTTGCATATATATGTTTAAAAAAAATCTGAAATTTTTGAATTTTAAACATCAAAATCAGATTCAATGTTCTTTCAAGAACAACTCGCTCTGATACCAAGTTGATTCTTTGCTTGTACCAGTTACCTGCAATCACACATATTATATAACTTTGGTACCCATTATTCATTTGGGTCCTAAACTGATTAGTCTTTTCGGAACCCAGACTTGGATCAGTCTAACTGACTTCCCAGTTTCTGTGTTCCAAATGGTTTTTCTCGAATTTTTAGCTGTATGTGTGTGGTGAGAGGATGAGACAGTCTGAGTTATTCCTTTTTTCAACTGACTGTTCTTTTGATACCGTTTTTGAACTGGCTTACATTTGTAGTAGTTGTAATAGCCATTCCTTGAGTGCTGATATTTGTAACTGAATCGTTTAGGAGACCAGTTTCTTGTATAAGTTGAACTCTCTGAGCTATATCCAATACCATATCGTTTGCCTTTGTTCCTATTCTCAGTCGATTGAACAGTTGGTTTACTTGGTTCTGAATGTTCATTTATCATGGTTGACTTTACAAAGGTAATGTACTTTCCTTTGTTATTATTCAACCTTGGCTGATTATAACTTGCAGAGTTTTCAACATGACTGTTAAAACCTAAACTAGTTTTATCAGTAACTGATTTTTGAGCATTCTGCATTTCAATTAATGTAACTGAGGACTTGTTCCAAGCTTGAATCAGTTCAGAATTTTTTGAAATCTCAGTTTTCAACTGACATATCAAAGCTTCGTTCTTGATCAGTTCAGCGTTTTGCTTGGCAATCTCCCCTTTTAAATTTAACACTTCAACTGACTTATCAGTTTCAGTTTTGTTATCATTGGGATCATCTTGCTCAGCTTTGACCTTTTCAAATGATCGAGCCAGTTTGTGATAGTCATTTTCCATGTCATGCAATGTGGTAATGAGTTCCTCACGAGTGAAGTTAGTTGAGTTAAAATCAAATACATGTTCACTTGCTGACTCCGGTTTAGCATCATCTGCCATCAAGCATTTGATTTCCTCTTCATCATCACTTGAGCTGCTGGGGCTTTCTGATTCTGACTCATCACTGTCAGTTTCAGCCCATTTTGATTTGCTCTCCTCAGCCAGGAGCACTTCATGCTTCTTTTTGGATGATCGCTTGTCATCTTTAGTCCTTGTTTTGTGCTCATACGGCTTCTTTGCTTTTTCAATTGATCCTCGACTGTCCTTCTTTGGCTTAGGACAGTCTGCTATGAAATGACCTGATTTGTCACAGTTGTAGCAAACATAGGATTCTTCTTTGGATTGGTTCTTCTGGTATTGTTTTTGGACGTTTCCTTTATTCTTCCTCATGAACCTTCCAAATTTTCTGACAAACAATGAGATGGCATCATTGCTAAGTTGATCAGCAGATCTGTCAGCTGAACCAGTTGGTTCCTGTCTGACATCAGTTAAAGCAGTTGTGGCAGCTAGTGTAGAAGGTTCCCCTTCTCTGGTTTGTAGCTCAAATTCATATGCATTTAGATCAGAAAATAGATCATGTAGTCAACTTTGTTAAGATCTTTTGATTCACGCATAGCCATGGTCTTGACATCCCACTCTTTGGGAAGACCTCTTACTACCTTCAGTGCCATTTCTTTATTTGAGTACACTTTTCCAAGTGCATTCAATTCGTTGATGATGCAGCTAACTCTTTCATCATACTCGTGCATGGACTCTCCTGCTTTCATCTTGATATTATCAAATTTCTGAACAGCAACAGACAGCTTATTCTCCTTGGTTTGTTCATTTCCTTCACACAGCTGAATAAGTTTTTCCCATATCTCTTTGGCTGTTTTGCACATTTTGATTTTGCTGAACGTGATTTTGTCCAGCATTTTGTATAGGATGTCCTTGGCCACATTATCCAAGTTTGCTTTTCTTTTGTCTTCAGTTGTCCATTCATTTCTGGGTTTTTATATTTGTTGGGGTGCCCCTTCAGTGATGGCAACTGCAGTGTTTGTTTTTAAAATCTTCATTGGACCATCAGTGATGACATACCACATGTCAGCATCTTGTGCAGCTAGATGAGCCTGCATTCTAATTTTCCAATCATCAAAGTCTTCTCTGGAGAGCATAGGTATTTTGTTGAATGAAGACACATTGAGCAGTAGTAAGTGAGAATATTCTGAGACAAGATTCAACAATGCTCTGATACCACTTGATAGGATCGGTTAATAGGTAGAAAAGTGTTTAGAAGGGGGAGTTGAATAATGATCGAGCAAAACTTGCACTGTGGAACCTTAATAAAAATATGGTTTTATATGCTCAAAATTAATCGTAAGTGCACGATGTCAAGTAATAGTATAATGTACGTAAGTACGAGTATCGTTCCACTGAAGACTGTGTTTGACAATTATTATTTTCAGTTATTAAATCTTTAGCAACGAAAAATTGGTTGATTGATTATTACTAATATGATCAAATAAATACGCAAATAAAATGATTTAAGAATTGGATAGTGAAATGTAATATCTAAAATGGTTGATTAAAATTCAATGAGAAATGGATTTGTTGGGAATTTTGGTTCACCTACCCCTCGTGAATTAATTAATTCGTCCGATAATGATTATATGCTTCCGACAGGATTTCCTATTCAATTGAACATACTCTCTTGGGCTATGCCAAACTAATTCTACTCAATGAAGTAATTAAATGTCTTTAATTATTTATCAAGAGCGAATTGCATGTCGATATATGAAATCCCCTAGTTTTCGACCCTTAAGACTATAACTATCGGCGTGTATCCAATTTCATATATCTATGTAAATTGTAGATCCACGGATTATACTACTCGTTCCTTTCACAAGTTATTCTCTCGAATTCACTCGCAATATAAAAACGTTGTTAAAGTTAGCTACGCTCTAACAACACGATAAAACAATAGTATAATCAAGGATAAATCAGAAATCGATATGTGAATTAATTTAAATCAAAGTTCGGGGTAGGATCCCCTTAAATCCCAACAAATATGTGAAGTTAGCAACTAGAATTCATAATTAAAATAAACAAAACAATGTTTGAATGGTAAAAAATAGATTAGAAACACTAGGCATGACGAAAATCGCAAAGACGACGCCCGAAAATCTTCAAATCTTCAACTTCTGGCGCAAAAAATCTCCAAAGCTTGTGGCGGCTCTGAAATTATGTCTGAATCTTGCATCATCACCCTTCCATATCATCTACCTCCAGAAAATAGGGCAAGGAATCGTGCAAAATATTTTCCAAAAATACAATCACGCCCGGGCGGACATAGGTTTCCGCCCGAGCAGAAGGTCTTCGCAGATTCGGCTTTTTAATTTTCCTTTGACGCGCCCGGGCGGAATCTTATATATAAGTTTCCGCCCGGGCAGGTGGTCTTCGCAAATTTCATTTTTCTTTTTTTTCTTTGGCGTGCCCGGGCGGATGTGAATTTGCGCCCGGGAAGATGACTCTCTCAAAAATTCTTTTCCCACATCTTGGAGGCGCCCGGGCGGATGGCTTTCGCAACTAATTCCTTTTTTCTTTATTTTTGCATGAATTTCCTGCATTTTCACACTGATACATATGATTAATAATAAAACATAATATATACTAAAATGTGACAAAATGCATGCAATCTAAACTATAAATGCAACATAATGGGACAAAACATGATGTGAAAAACAAGTAAAATCCACCTATATCAAATAAACACTTACGATTTTTTATAATCTTCTTCAAATGAAGTATGAGTTTTGTGATAAACTGAAACTTAGGAATCTTGTCAGTCGATGACAATTAATTTAACTAAATATAGTTGCGGAAGTAAACTGACTGAAAGATAGAATAAATGACTGAAATAATAATGCAAGGATTTATGGATGTTCGGAGATTGAATAACTCCTACGTCACCCCTTCTATCACAAGGATATGATATGCACTAAAAGACTTTGATCAATACAAAAATTGTACAGACCCACTTCAGTTTGGACTTAACAATGCCAAGACTGAAACTCTTAGTTAACAACTATTTTCACAGTTCTTAGACTGGATTTAGCACAACTGATATAAGTAATACAGGTGTTTGTGCTAGTAAGCTCGAAAATTAGCCTCAAATGCTACAAATATTTCTAATATGTGTGAGATTTTTGAATCTGAAATGAGAGTAATGAATCTAGCAGAATAACAGCAAGTTTTAGAGAATGAATGAATCGTATTATTCAGCGCTGTATCTCATCTGCTCTTCTCGCCTATTTATAGGCTTCCTTCCAACGGTAAAAATAAATGTAATTTTGAATCTATGTATCCGTTGATTGCCACGTCAACATTCTTCTGACATTCATACACTGCATTCTCTGAAATGCGGCGTTCCACTACGAGTTACAATCTGCTTTGTACTATTGTCGGCTGATTGTCCTTTTCAACTGATGACGTGTCCAGCTGAAAGATCAGCTGATAAGTAGATGGGTAACCTTACAACTGAGTATCTCAACTGATCAGTTTCCAACTGATCAGTCCATTGACACGGTAGATTTAGTTCGGCTGGAAACTTCAGTTTAGAAAATTGTCAATTTGTGAGTTCGTCATCAGTTAGTTCAACAGATATTATCTTTAATTTTGTCAAACTACCGAAATTAAGTTTCCTACAATTTTCCCCTTTTTGGTGTTTGACAAGACTTTGTAAAGTATGAACTGATCAACTGAACTTGAGATAATCTTCAATTTCATTGTAGATAAAATAACTTTTCCAATGTACTGATTCGTACAAAGAATGAAATAAGTATATAATCTTATGTACGGATTCGTACAAAGAATAAAGAATACAAAATCTTCAAGTCTTCAACCATTCAACTGAGGTCAGTTGATCTTCATACATTATTTTTCTTTCCTTTGTGTTCTAAAGAATACAAAATCTTCAAGTCTTCAACCATTCAACTAAGGTCAGTTGATCTTCATACACTCTTTTTCTTTCCTTTGTCTTCTTCTGTCTCTTTAATATTTTCCCTTTTTTTGTCAAGCACATCCACTTTTCTTGTTATTATGTGGACGTTTGTTGCAATATTTGATACTGCATTCATCATAATGTCCTGCAGCAAATCAATTCTTTTAGTGACCTTTTATTCAAGAAAGTCAAATCGCCTGCCGACTAGTGCTTGAGTCTGGAAGTGCGATTCAGTTGACAATCTATCTTTCTTGATTTCTTCAGTTTGGATAAAAAGATCAGATACACTCTTGTTAAGCCGATTCAGTCTGCCTGTTGTAAATTCATATTTTGAATTGAGCTTCAAGGTATGTGCAAGCTGAGTAGATTGTATTGCAGAGATAGCATTCATCATACTGAGTAGGTTCGACTGAACTGTTTGAAGCTCTTAAAACAGGGCTTCAGTGTCTGAAATTCTAGGAGACATAGCTCCAGAAGTTTCTGGAATCTGTTCCCTTTGTTCTTGATTAAATACAACTATCGCACCATCAGTTGGTTCTGGTATAAGCACAGCTACCTCTGAAATATCTTCAGTTAAGCGGTCTTGGGGAGGAGACGAAACAGATGGAAGAGCATAAGTAGGAGAAGGTTCTTCAGTTTGTTTGACAACTGCTTCTCCAGTTGGAGCAACAACTGATTCTTCAGCTGGTTGAGAGACTGTCTGTACAGTTTGGTCAAAAACTACTTGTTCAGTCACAACTTCTGACGGAACTGGCTGTTCAGGTTGATCAAAATTGTGCTCCTCAGCTGGTTCTTCAGTTCTAAGCACATCTTCAACTGATTTAGAATTTTCCAGCTAAATATATGAGGTGATTGATTTGATGACCTCAGCTAGATTTGCCAGAGACAATTCAGCTTCAGTATATGGCGGTGGATCAGCAGTTGAAGATTGAGGAACAGAAGATGAAGATGGTGGAGCAACTGATGAGGAAGGTTCAGTTTCCTTTTGAGATACTTCAACAGCCGAGTCTTTGGGTGACTCTTGAACTGACTTTCCAGCTGGCTCTTCATCAGATGATAAGTCTAGTGCAGTATCTGGAATGATCAGTTCTTGATCCATTTCCCAATCCTTGATTTGCATCTGTAAGCAGATAAGATCTGAGTCCAGTTGACTGTGTACTGCTGAGTCATTGACAGCAGTTGGACTAGAAGGATCAAAATTTTGACGCAACTCAGCAACAGTCTTTTGAAGCTTCTTGGCTCTCAACTGATCAAACAAATAAGTTTTGCGTGCTAGAGCCTGAACAACTGTTGAAGCTTTGACTACTCTCATAACAGCAGCCCCTAGTGCAATAAACTTCTTGGGTTTATTCTTTGACTGAAGCTGTTTAGCAAAAACTTGAGTTCTGAATTTTACCCACCCATTGTAGGTCTTGAGTTTCTCTGCGGCAAATTCGTTGATCTCTTGCCAGATGAGATCAATGTGCGTTTGAACCGCATTGGTTGGTCTGGGTTGTTCTTGCATCTTACCTTTGCCCTTGGGATCAGTTAGAATATGGGGAATGCTCAATCCTGTTGTTGTTGCATTAATTTGCTCTCTGATTACTATTCCCTTAGGTCTGGGAGGAGGTAAGGAAGAGTAACCAGTGATAGTGATTAGTGGAGCCTTAACTCTAGCAAGCTTCTTCTTGTCACTAGTCAGTGATTTTTTTCTTTGGCAAGATGGCAGAAAGTGGCAACTGGTCCTCAGTTGAGGGTTCAGTTGGAATGGCCTTCAGTGGGCTGTTCAGCTCCTGACTGCATCAGGCGATCAGTTGGGATGGTTCCAACTGCAGCAGCAGGCTTGGTCTTCAAAATCCGAGGCTTCTTCACAACTTTGGGAGAAGGAGTTCTCTCAGAATCAGTTTCGCTGACAATCAGCTTGCGCTTGATTGTTTTCTTTTGAGCCTCCTTCCTTGCTTTCTTGACTGATTTGGGAGCTCCTTCCATCCCAATTTCCTTTTTCACCTGGATGAACTGCTTAGGTGACAAGTCCAATTTGGTCTTTTGTGGCATTACATTCTTAGCATTGAAAACTTTGAACTTGGATGATTTCTCAGCAGTATCACTTACTAGCCCCTTCATCTTCACTAGAAAACTGATTTGCACGGCATATCCCCGTGATTGCTTTGTTGACTGAAGCATATTTCTCAGAATGGTGAAAACAATATTCCTCCAGTTCACCTTTTTCTCAGCCATGATCACCGTCATGACTTGAAATTTTTCAAGAGTAAGGGCAGCAAATGAACCAGCCTTGGCTAGTATCCCTTTGGCTGAAATATCCGCCAGCAGTTGAATTTCTGGCTTGAGCTCTTTCTTGGGATCGGAAACTTTGATTTTCCGACCATCAGCTGACAGTAGTGACTGCATTTCCTCATATTAGAGGTTTTTACCTCAGAGAAATTGTTAAGCCCATCAGTAGGCAAGTGAAACAGTTCGCCGAAAGATTCTTCGAAAATGATCAGCAACTGACCATTGATAGTAGCAGCGACGTTTCCATCAACAGTAACGTAGCCAGTTGAGTAGAAGTCATGAAGCTCTTGTGGATAAATTTCCTGAGAAGATTGTCCCAGAAATATCTTTAAACTGGCTGCTTCCAATTTCAGAAAAACGTTCTTGACATCGGCATCATTGATTGATAGAATAGATTGAAATTCGACAGCCATAACATTCAGAATATGTGCGGGAACTTGATTTGCCATTTCTGAGGGTTGGAAAGCCTGAAATCTTGCAAGGTAAAAGCTCTGGATATGAATTTGCTCTGAAGAGTAAAGTTCGCGTAAAGAAGAACTGAATTGAAGCGGGGAAAAGTACATATGTAAGTGACTGTACAAATTCTGGACACGTGTCAGTCCATGAAAATTTGAAAAATAGTGTGTACGTGTGCTACCAATTGACAGGATCGATTAGGGGGATAAATCGTTGAGCTACAATAGCTCGGTTCTTGAAATATTGAAAACCGATGAAATAAATTGAGTTTGGTTTTCAAACCAAGCGGAAGACACTCGAAATAATCTTTCGTAGAAACCGATTAAATATTTTGTAAATCATTTAAAATATATGCAAGTTGAATGAGTAAAACTATTTTGGTTGAAGCATTTTATCAAACACTTGGTATGCAATAATTTTGTATTTGAAGAACACATAAAATGCTTCAACAATGCATCCTTAGAACAATGGAAATGATAAGTAAATGCAATAAAAAATAGACACGAATTTGTTTATGGATGTTCGGAGACTTCAAATGCTCCTACGTCACCCCTTCTTCCCCTTGGGAAGGATTCACTAGAAGACTTTGATTTATACATCTCTTTGTACAAACACACTCAGCTAGGACTTACCAACTGCCTAAACTGAACTCCTAGCACTCAAGATTGTAGGCAGCACCTCACAATCAGCATATTATTTAATGTCTCATATGCAAAGACTACAAACACATTATATTACGTCTTTTTGTGAAGACTCACTCAACTAAACTTTGAAGTTCAACTCTCTTATATATTTGTGAATGATTGTGTGTGAGGAATTTATCCTTTACAGTGTACATCTCAAATGTATCCTCACACAAGGACTTGTGCTCTCAACTGGCTAATTTCTTCATGCTAACTGCCCATGCTTTGAATCCTCTTCAAAAGCTCTTGTTTGATCTTCAATATGTTGTATTTATAGGCTCCAACAATGATATACATGTTAGACACAAGAATATGACCGTTTGAAAAGTTTCTGTACTGTTTCTGGAATTGCAACGGTCAAATTCGCCTTGCTGGACATTTGCCCGACTGGTCAACTCAACTGGTCAGCAGCTGGTTCAGTTCAGTTCAGTTCAGTTGGTCAGCTGTTGGTTTGGTTCAGTTCAGCTGGTTTAGTTTGTCTAGTTCAGTTCAACTGATTTGGTTCAGTTTCAGCTGATCTGGTTCAGTTCAACTGGTTCAGTTTCAGTTGGTGTGCTGAAATCAGCCTAGCTAATTTTAGTTTGTGTAGAACCAGTAGCTTCATCGTAATTTATCAGCATCTTAGGATTTGATTCAGACTTCAACTTCTGTATATGATTTGTAGATCATCGTCTTATCTTTCCAACTCATACTGAATCGCTTCATTTCGATGACCGAGCTAAGAGATATGACTAAAATACCACAACTGTTCATACCCAACTGATTGTTGTTTTCGTGCAATCAGTTCGGTAATTCAGCGATCAGTTAGACCTTGATAACATCCGATTTTTCGAACTGACGTGAAATAAGATTTGTTTCAAATTGAGTTTTCTGATCAGTCCCGTTGGCGGATTGTCATTTGGATCATCCAGTTGAGAGATATCATCAAAATACCGAACTTGCCAGAAATTCAATTTGTGCAGAATTCAGTTTCGGCTTGCTTCTTGTTTTAATAACTTCACACTTGAGCAAATATGTTAGAAACACAATAACAAGTTTTGTTAATATCAAAATCAAGATTGCGAACATGAAATGTTCCAACATAACCTGATTAGCATAAGCCAACTATGTGACAACGGTTACACCGTTGAATTTCACAAACATATATGCACTGTTAAAACTTCTCCAGGTAACTCGGTGCTAACCGGTCATAGAGGGCAAAATACATATAAAGTAAAATGGAATGATGACTGTCTAAAGGTGCCTACTTGCTTCATTTCCTTAAATGGTAATAAAAATTGGCTCTGGCATAAACGACTTAATAATCCTAATTTCAAATCCATTGCTACCATTAGCAAGCTTAAACTGGTATCTGGATTGCCGAACATTATTTTTGCCAAAGATATAATCTGCAATGCTTGTCAGCTAGGTAAACAGGTTCGCTCAACTTTCAAGAACAAAGGAAGAAACTCATCAGTTAGATCCCTGGAACTTCTTCACATGGACTTGTTCGGACCTATACCGGTAATGAGCTTAGGGGGAAATAAATATACCCTTGTGGTAATTGATGAATTCTCCAGATTCACATGGGTAATATTTTTAAGCTCCAAAGATCAAACCACGGTTCAGCTAATCAAGCTCCTCAAAAGACTTCAAAATGAGAAAATTACAGCAGTAGACAGAATCAGAAGTGACAGAGGAACTGAATTTCTGAACCAATTCCTATAATCTTATCTCGAAAATCATGGCATAAAGCATGAGCTGTCAGCTGCTAGATCACCTTAACAGAACAGAGTAGCTGAAAGAAGGAACCACACACTGAAGGAAGCATCTAGGACCATACTGGCATAATCCGGTATTTCACAACGGTTTTGGGCAGAGGCTATCAATACAGCCTGTTATACTCAGAACCGGTCTATGATCAATAAAAGTCATGAAAATACCCCATATGAAATCTGGACAGGCAAGCAGCCAGAAATTTGATAATTCCACATCTTCGGTTGTAAGTGTTTCATTCATAATAATAGCAAGACACGCCTAACTGCATTTGATATAAAATCCGATAATGGTGTTTTCTTGGGATACTCAGCAGTGATCAAAGCATATAGAGTTTATAATAAAAGAACTCTCACAGGAATCCATACATATTGTATTTGATTAATCATCCATATGTCACGACAATAGCATTAGCATTATTCATTATCTAATCAATAAGCTTGATGCTACTAATTTTGAACCAAGCAGTGATGATGAAATAAATTTGAGAGAAACAAGTGAACACGTCTCAGAGCAAAGTTCAACCGCTCAAGAACAAACTCATCAGACAAACGAACCAGAGGACAAATATCAACCTGAGGTTGTTCAGATATAAGAAGATTCATTGGAACAAGAAAATCACATCACACAACCAACCGAGCCAGATCCATATGGACCATGTCTCCAGTGGAAAAAGGACCATCCACTTGAGCTGGTCATCGATAACCCTATTGCTCCTCTTAGAACTAGAAATCAAATGATTAATGAATTTATGTATGCTATGTTTGTCTCCTAGTTAGAACCTAAGAAGATTGATGATGTACTGCATGATATCAACTGGATAGAGGCTATGCAAGAGGAACTTAATCGATTTGAAAGAAGCAAAGTTTGGCATCTAGATCCTCGTCCTGATAATATGCACGTTATTGGTACTAGATGAGCTTCTGTCCAGCCTTTTTCCATGACTCTTGTGACCCTTAAACCTACTGAAAATCGTCCCTTATGATGCCCCTACCATGGCAGCCCCTTTGTGCAAAAATATCATATGTTTTGGATCACAAAAACATGAGTTATAACATGTTATGGCATAAAAACGAAAATAAATAAAAGACCAACATATTTTCCATGCAAACATAATGAAAACATGTAATATTGTGTGATAGATGAGAAAAAGGAGATTTATGGCGTGCCTTGGCGTTTATTATGCACGAAAAATGGCTTGCGATGTGAAGAACGTTGGCGGGGAGACGAGGGGTGAAAGCTTGCTGATTTTTCCTTCAATTTCCATGGCTTTTATTCTTCAAAAATACGTGTGGTGTGCTGTTGGTGGCTGGCAAGAGGAGTTCTTGTGTTTGTGTGTGTGATGTGCGTGAGTTGTGTGTGTAATTGTGAGGTTTGATGATTGTTTTTATTTTAATTAAAACTAAATTGCAGGCCTAAGCCTATTAATCAAGGTATATTAGGCCCATTAAGCCCTTTAGTAAATACTTAAATATTAAGGTTGTGAAAATATTAGCCGAGTTCTTAGAAAGTTCATATTTTTGTTAAAAATCGAATACCGTTAAAAATTACGTCTCGGCGTATAAAATCACCTCAAAACTCCTTATTTTCAAAAATAACAAACAAAAAGCAACGAACTTATTTTAAATAGTTAAAAACAATTATTTAATAAAATATTTTCCTTTTTTCAACACTCGGTCTCCGTTCTTCGATCGCAACTCGAATATCTTTTTAAAATATAGTTTTATGCATTCATGCAGAAAAGTACATTTTAAACATGTAAATATGCACATCATAATTAATTTATGAAATTAAATCAATTTAATTAAAACACATAAGAAGTTGATAATCTTGCATGGATATAGTTCATGTGGACCTTCGAATTTTCGGGACGTTATAGCTCTAGCATGGTAAAACTGTCACTCTTTTGGTAACTTTATTTGTTGCTTAATTTGATCCCAATTGTGAGAAAATTTTTATGTCATACTTATCACCAATATTGTAGATATTAAAATCAACTTTCTACAGGTCCAAGAATCATCTTAATGTCATGTACAAAGCCAATGTTATTCTTGTTTTATCAAACCTGTAAAAATAGTAAAAACTTATAATTACACAGCAACTTATATTTTATAAAATTTATTATAAAACATATAATATCTAAACATTTAATTAAAAAACTATAAATTTATATTATAAAACATTTAATTAATGTACAATTTTTTATGTTTATCAGGAGGATCGCAAATATGCTCGGGGATCCATGGCCTTTGGGCCTGTGAACCGATCACATGTGCGAGGATCATTCAATTCTGTTCTTGGATCACATAATATCAGGTCAAGGATTGAATTTTCAAGAGAAATATCACCTAGACAGATGTTGAGGGATCACCAGTCCTCTCAGTGGAGGAGTCAATCCTCATATTCAAAGGATATCCTCCACGGTTCCAAGGTTTGTGTCGCCACCCAAACCAAGGAAGATTGATGAGTGGAAAGTTGTACGACACAAGAAATTCTCTTGTCCTTTAACCCAAACACAAAAACAGAGGATGTTGAGGGAGAATGTCGTTGAAAGAAGAGTCCATGTAGTATAACCACAAAAATCAAAGTCTAAATTTGGCAGAAGGACCACTGAAGACAATAAGGATGATGATGAGGATATGTTTCCGAGGACGAGGTTCCTGGAGTCAAAAGAGAAAGTTTTCAGGTAAGGATGAATGACAGAAAGCAACCAGAATAAATCTTGAGCACAATGATTCAATGAATTAAAAATAAAGAAGTATGTAAACTTGAATTCCACTGATCTGCAGACTTTGATTAATGAAAAAAGATCATCAAAAGTAAGCAGAAATATGCATACCCAAAAAATGTGAAGTATTGGGTACTCAGTAATATGATTTTCGAAGCAAAATACATAAATGATTAATGTTTCAAGATGGAAGATCGTCATTATAGTAGTTGGAATTTACTTCAAAGATGGGTTAATGTAAGGCACAGTAGGGGATCTATGGCCAAAAGACCGATGAACTAGTATTTTGGAGGAACATCATTTTTTAGGTCGAGAAAGGACATAGAGATGAATGACCATTGATATCTTAAAACAGCTACATGGAAAAGATAACTTACAAATATGAAAGAAGTAGTGAAAAAAACGTATTGGATTTTCAAAAAAAATGAAATTTGATGTAAAAAAACTCATGATCAGAGTAGGAAAGGAAGAATTCCCTCACGAAATCCACAAAAGTGTTGAGTGCTTAGAGATAGGATTTTTTAGGTGAATGATAGTTACAAAGAAATTTCAAGCAGATGAAATCATTTTTATGAGTGGATAAATGCAGCTTATGGCAGAAGATCCATGGCCACAATACAAGGAACCAAAATACATTCAAGGATCATCAACCACAAAAGCAAGGAGCCAAGAATATTACGGGGGATTAAACCATGGAGGGCCGAGGATTGTAGTTTATGGTGGAGGATTCTTGGCCAAAAAGTTAGGCCACCAATAGTAACTCAAATTATCATCCTTCAAAGGTCAAGGGAAACAGCTTAGATCGAAGATTGAAACTCAACATGGAAGCTCTCTTAGATGTAGGTTGGGGTATCAGAAGCATTCTCGAGTTGAAGTCCTTGAGAAAATAAATTCAAGGAGTTGAATTTATGAGATAGTAAATTCAAGATGTTGAATTTATGAAATTTGGAGAGAATAAATTCAAGGAGTTGAATTTATAAAATTTGATAATTTAATTTATTAAACTCAAAAGTTGGGTTTATTAAATATTAAATTTTGGAGGTGATAAAATTCAAGGAGTTGAATTTACAATTTATATAATAATTCAAATGTTGAATTTATAATGGATTTAATTTATTAAACTCAAAAGTTGAGTTTATTAAATATTAAATTAAAATTGGTGGTAAGTATGTTCAAATGGGTTTGTAGGAGTACAAGTCCAACATACTAAATATTTAAAGTTTAATGGACTTTGATTAATTAACTAAACTAGTTGGACTAGTCCAATAAATTAACCAAGCCCATTAATGTTAATTAAATAGGTCCAATTATTTTATTATGGTAATTAGGCCATAGATGTTTTATAAAATGGGAGACCTAAAAACCTAGCCTCCATAATATATGCATTGAGATTGCATTTGATAAGGCATGCATTATAGAATCTTAAATTTACTTAATTAATTGGATTAATTAAGTAAATAATGGATTAGATATATAATTAGAATATTTTATTCTAAAGGAATGCAATTTTCGAGAATAACAAGAAGGAGGCATCCGAAAGTTGAAAAATTTTTTTTTGGCTCTTCCCAATTCAAAAAGGGGTTGCTTTCGAAATTTTTCTCAATTCTTGCAAGAAAAATTCGGCTTATTGTATTGAGTCGATTTCTTCTTCGTGTTCCATCTCTACGTAAAAGTTCTTCTAAATTTCTAGTGCAATTTAGAAGAGGAAAAATTATTTCAGTCGTGGACCGGATTAGGAGATTGAAGAATGTTCGTAGGAATTCATCAAGAGCTAATCCGTTTATACCGGATTAGTTGGAGCCTCGTGATTAATTCACAAATGTATAATTTTCTAACGCCCTATGAATTTTTGTTAGAATCATACGAGCGTCCAAAGAAAAACATATTTTGATTGTCAAAATAAATAAAAATTTTAAAACTTCCGCTGCGTTTGGGCGTGTAGAAAACCCAGATCCAACAGTGGTATCAGAGCCAAGGTTTTTCTAGATCGTATGGTTTTGATATTGAATAATTTATTTCTAACCACATAAGAAAATTTTTCAGAAAATTGATACACCATAAAATTATTTTTTTTTTTAAAAAAAAATCGTTTCTGCCCAGATTTGTTCCGGGCAGCCCTTGCGCGCAGTGTGCGTGCGGCCAGCGCGCAGAGACGCGGAGCGCGCGCGCGTAGATTGCGCGCGCCGGGCGGCGCAGCGTGCGGAGCGTCCGCACGGCGCGCGCCTGCGCGCACAGGTGTGCCGCCACTGCCCGAAACGTTCAGGCAGCGGGCGGGCAGCGGGGGCTGCTGCCCGGGATTGTCTCGGGAAGCGTGATGTATGATGGGCTTGAATTGTTTGGGTCTAGGGTGCAATTTTCTGATTTTTCAAATTTTTTGGTAAAATTGATATTTTGGAAAATTGGTTCAATTTTTATTTTGAAAAATTGATTTTTGGAAAATTAAAAAATTTTCTTGTAAAATAAATAATTAGAATATGATTTTAATTATTTATCGTAAAATGAGTTTTACAAGAAATCAATTGTTATTGATTTAATTGGAAATTAAATAAAAGTGTTTATTTAATTTATTAAATTCTTTAATAATTGTGGTGGTTAGTGATAAAATTATTAGATATATGATTTATCAATTAATTAAATTGTTTAATTAAATTGATGTTAATATTTGATATTTAATGCATGAAGGATGATCGAGAGCCTTGACCAATGTGTTAGGTGTATGTTAGGATATTTTACTGTTTTTATTCATTTTGTTAATATTTGATATTATTAAAGTGGGCCTTGTTTATAGCCCGTTCTCACCCCATGAGATGTATCCCTTATGTGCCATGGTTATTAAATGTAATTATTAGAATTAGTGGGAGATCAAGACTGGAAGATGGTGGGCCCGATGAACGAGATGAAGACATGTAAAATATTGGAAGCTCTTGTAATAGTTGCATTTGCATCTCTGCATTCACCTAGGTTTTGGACCTTGATCCATGTATGGCTCAAATGGATCTAATAATGTTGGCGATCGATCATCCTTATTTATTGTTGAATGTCATATTATGATATATACGATATATAGTAGTATGCATGTATGTATATTATTAGATAATATAGTTGCATGAATCCGGCAAACATACAAACTCGTGGCACGCGATTTTAAAAATTAAAATGATGAGATAATTTTAAAATTAAAATCCCTCATTTTGAATATAATTCAAAATTTATATCAAACAGGAAAAAGAAAAAATTAAAAGAGTTTAATTTTTCCTTGCCTTCCATCAACCGTGGTTGCATGTTGATCGCTACCCGCGGACAGTGTCTGACTCATATTATTGAGGAGGCCTAGACGCTGGAAAGCTGTGACTTCCACCGGACATATGATGTGAATTGAGTGGAACTCCCATGACTTCGGCTCATATTATTGGGGGAACTCATGGCGACCGTCTATTACAATTCAATATTGATGGGTCGGTTTGACACGCGAAAATAAACGGCGTCATGTTATTGGGTCCTTATTAAACGTGAGGCAAAACACGCGGAGGTTGCATAGGGATGCAATTGGATTCTACCTTTTAGAAATTATAATTGGCTGATATTATTCGGGATTATAATTGGCTAATTGGACTCTACGTGCCCACTAAGAAAATACGATTTCCCTTTTTCATCAGAGGGTGGTGGAAATGTCAAAATAGTGGGAGGGAGATTTATAAAATAAAATCCATATTTTATATCTTAAAATTATTTTAAAATAATCAGCAACCATTATTCTGTTTCCGTATCAGTGTATTTTCGATTTCGTCACGTAATCCATTTTTATTATTAACAAGCTAACCGAATCTAATTTTCAAGACTGGTTGGGAAAATTGTTCTAAATTCGGAGAAAATGGCATACACACTAACGTCAGTCCTGCTGAACTGACAAAGCATGCAAGATGGTAGGACCATAGTATACAAGCTAAAGTGTAACATGCTCGCTTCTATGTCAGATGAACTGTAGGGACAGTTTGAGGAAATTTTGAATGCTGCTGACATTTGAATGCACGTGCAAGAATTGCATGGTGCATGAAACTCATACGATAATGTACACTACTTTCGAGGAGCTCATGACTACACACATGCAAGATGGGGCTCTAGCCCATGAGCATGGTGTACATATGACTGTGCTTATTGAAAATTTAGTGGGCCTGGAATATGTGATTCCTAACGAGTTAATTGATAACATCAATTTGTTGTCTTTCTCTTCCTCATTTGACGGGGTTATGGTGAACTTCAAGTTTAATAAGATATTTGATAGCCTTGAAGAGTTTGTCAATATGCTTATAACTTATGAGATCACCATAAAATAAGAAAAATTGTTGTTTTTATAATGGGTCTTTCGTCAGACGAAAAATGACATACAAGGTAATGGAAAGAAATGTTCTGCCCCTCACGAGAAAAACAATCCCAATAAGAGGCAAACTCTGAAAGACACTTAAAAGGCCTACAAAGCCCGATAAGTTAGAACATATTTATTTCACTGCAAGAAGTCCGGACATAAGAAATTATATGTGCCAGAAATGTTCTGGAAATGATAAGTGAATGTCCAAGTAAACATGATTTCAACAACAAACAAAAGAAAGTTAGATGATCCAAATCCCACACAAATATGGCACGCTAGACTAGGTCACATTTCTCAAAGAAGGATGCACAAACTAGTGGGAGAAGACATGTTTGACTTGTCAGACATAAATTATCTACCTACTTGTAAATCCTGTCTAAAAGAAAAAATGACAAAGACTTCATTCGATGGAAACATGGAACGTGCGCATGGTCTATTGGATTTTATCCACACAGACATTTGTGGCCCGCTAAGTGTTAGCATAAAATATGGGCAATCCTACTTCATTACCTTTACTGATGACCATTCGAGGTATGGGTATGTTTATGAAACACAAATCTGAAGCATTTGAAAGGTTCAAAGAATTCAGATCCGAAGTAGGAAAACAGCTAGAAATGAGTATTAAGACACTTCGTTCTGATCGAGATGGAGAATACTTGAGTGCTGAATTTTTGGGTTATCTAAAAGAGAATGAGATTCTCTCACAGTGGACTCCACCAGCAACACCACAATTGAATGGTGTTTCTGAACGTCGTAATTGAACCTTGTTGGACATTGTTCGATCCATGATGAGATTCACTGAATTGCCTACACCGTTTTAGGGCTTTGCGCTTGAAACTGCGGCAATGTTGTTGAATAATATCCATACTAAAGCAGTGGATAAAACACCATATGAGATATGGATGGGAAAAACTCCCAAATATTCTTACATGAGAATGTGGGGATGTCTTGCTTATGTGAAGCAGACAGTGGGAGACAAATTGGATAGTAGATCCACTTTGTGCTACTTTGTAGGATATCCAAAGAATTCTGTTGGATATTATTTATATCATCCCAATGAAGCAAAATGTTTGTTTCAAGAAATGCCACATTTTTGGAAGAGAAATTTCTATTATATAGAAAAGGCAATATGATAGAACTTGAAGAAATTCAAGATACTCCCTCAACTATAGAAGTTTAACCCATTTCCCAAGAACCAGTAGTTGAAGTACAAGCTTCTAGAAGGTCTGATAGGGTTATTAGACCACCTGCAAGATATACGCTTCTTCATGAACAAGGCCATGATGAGTCTTGTGTTGGAAGTGATCCCATGAACTTTAAAGAAGTAATATCTGATACTGATTCAACCAAATGGCTTGAAGCCATGCAGTCAGAAATGGACTCTATGTATTCAAACCAAGTCTGGACATTAGTGGATCCACCTGAGGGAATTGTACACATAGGATGCAAATGGATCTACAAAAGAAAGCTTTGGGCGAATGAGAAGATAGTGACCTTCAAAGCAAGGCTGGTTGCAAAAGATTATACTCAAAGGCAAAGAGTTGTCTACGAGAAAATTTTTTCACCAGTTGCTATGTTTAAGTCCACTAGAATACTACTAGCCATAGCAGCATAGTATGACTATGAGATATGAAAAATTGATGTAAAGACTGCATTCCTCAATGGAGGTATCAAAGAGGAAATTGATATGTCTCAACCTGAGGGATACACATCAATAGGAAGTGAGCATAAGGTATGCAAACTTCAGAGATCAATATATGGTGTAAAGTCCAAAATCAGTATACGTAAAATCCATGCATATATTTAATTTATGAAATTTATTATTTTAATTATTTATGTTTATTTAATGTATGTTAAAATGTTTTCTAGAGTTTTATGTTTCAGGCGATTATTCGAGGCGAGATCGAGGAAAGGAGATAGGGACGATTTTTTTTTAGTAAATTTTAATGCAGTATTTTATTTAAGATAAGGATGGAGTATTTTAAATAATTTAATTAATTTTAGTAATTTAAGAGCTTAATTATTTAAATGATTAATTGATTTTAAAATTTTAAAGTTGTAGTATTTGTGCATCTTATTTAAATTTAAAATTTATAATGGGGTTAATATGAGATTTATTTTAAATTAGTATGTTAAATATTTTTAAATAGATTTTTTTAGTATATTAAATACATATGTTACAATTGTTTATATATATGTAGGTATATATATATACACACATATATATATCAACACACAAGCACACACACTTTGACTCACACACACACTCACACATTTACACACACATATACACATACACACACACAACACAAAACACAAAACAAAACATGCTATTAAACTTTTTGACTAAAGAGAAGGTTGTGTTTTTAAAAGACTCCTCTCTCAATTTATTTATTTCATTTTCTTCCTTCTTTTTTTTCATTCAACGAGCACATCTCCTCTAAAAATTTCCAGCATATATTTAGTAAGTTTTCTTTGAAGAAATTGAGCTAAGTTCGTCCCAGATCGTCTCCCGTATCATCTCCGCTTCGGTATCGTCGTTTCGGTATTTTTAAATATCAAAAGGCACGTATATTCTGTTCTTGATGCATCGATCTTGTCATATTATGCGTTGTGTTGTTATTTATGCCAAAATTATATGTGTGATGCGTAGAAGTTTGAGCAATCACGTCTAGATCAAGTTTGAAACAATTTTGGATCACCAAATTCACGTTTTTGCTGTTCTGTAAAATACTGCGATTCTTCGGTATTGATTTTGAGAAAACTTTCAACATGAAAATCGTAGAACTTTTTGATGCCTTCGATTTGATATAAAATTCGAGTTATTTGGATTAAAAACTAGTGAGTTATGGTGTTTTTAGTATGACTGTTATTTTTAGATCTGAAAACTCATGTTTCGCTGTTCTTTCGAAAATTGCAATTTTTCGGTACATGTTTTGAGAAAACGTTTAATTACAAAAATGTAGATCTTTTTGATACGTTCGATTTGATATAAAATTCGAGTTATTTGGATTAAAAACGAGTGAGTTATGGAGTTTTTAGTATGACTGCTCAAATCGTGTTTCAAGAAAGTTATGAATTTTAATATGTTCTTGAAGTTTTTATGTTGCAGGCTTTGTTGGGGATCGACGCGTGATCGTTGTTGCATATAAGAAAGTTAGTAATGATGTTTAGAGTATTTTTGAGGTTTTGATTCATGTCGTTAAGAGCTTGAATTATTAAGATGTCGTAAGAAATAAACTTTAATATAAATGACAATATTTTGGGTCGTATGAATTGTAGGGTGATTATAAAAGTTTAGTTCATTGTTATGGTGTTCTAGAATGGTCTCATAGTGATGAATCTTGATGCCTTATGTGTTAATTGGGAGAATAGACATGTCGCAAAATTTTCATAAAATAATTCGTCGAACAGAGCGGACACGGACCCGGACACGGAGGTAGGTACGGTGTCCGTGCCTTCTTATTTCATCACAACAATTTTTAAGCGCACGAACACGGACCATGATACGGACCTAGGGACGGGGTCCGTGTACCTTCAGATTTTAGGTATATTCTTTTATTATTTAAGGTTTGATTTGAGGTTTTATACCATGGTTTAATATGATGTTTTACAGGGTTATGTCATGGGAAATTATAGAATGTTCTAAGAATTTATTTAGCTTGGGATTAAGCATGACATTTACGTTTAAGTTGTACAAGTTAAGTTTATGTATTCATATTAGTATGTTGCAGCAACGACCCGATTGACATCCAACGAATCCCTCAATGCAAAGTAAGTATGTATGACGTGCAAAGAAAATATTTGAAGTTTTTGAGGTATGCTAAATGTCTTGTGACCAAAAGTTAATGATTTGGAAGTCGGTGAACGTGGCCGAGGACCTCTCCACCCCGTTAAATTATGAACGGGTTTGAAGTTAAGATTGGAAAGCGTTAAATTATGAACGGGGACCAATCCGCCCGTTAAATTATGAACGGGTTAGATCGTGGTTGTGAAGCGTTAAATTATGAACGTGGATCAACTGGCCTGTTAAATTATGAACAGGGATCTCATGTATGTGGCAGTGGATACGTCCCTGTCAGCCCAGTACTGTGGTTTGTCTGATCAGGCATTTATTATGTTATGGGTCACTTGCTTTGAAACATCATCTACGCAAAATGATGAAGTTAAGTATGTTGAAGTATGAAAGCATGTTTAAAGAAAAGTTTATGTGATGGCACGTCATATTATGTATGCATGTATGTTCAAAGTTTATGCAAAGCTCAAGTTTATGAAAGTTCAAGTTATTATGCAAATTCAAGTTTCAAAGTATGTATGTTCAAGTTCAAAGAAGTTTATGAGAGTTCAAAGTTATTATGAAAGTTTAAGTTTCAAGTATATATGTTATATTTTGAAGTTGTATGTGGTTTTATTATGTAATACTCGTTATTCCCAGTTTATACATGTTGAGTCTTTAGACTCACTAGACTTGATCGATGCAGGTGAGTACGTTGAGAAGGAGACAGGAGGTGGCGACCAAGGGGCAGGCTTGGACTGAGTGGAAGGCTAAACCCGAGGACCACTATGTTTATGTTTTATGAAAACTTTAAAATATTATGTTTTTATGTTGGATGTGAGATGATTTGAAACAAGTACTTTGTTGGAAAATATTAGTTGGGAATGTTGATTTTAATATTATTAAGTTAAATGACAAGTGACGACCGTATGAAATTTTATGTTTAAGAAAATTTTTAATTTTTTCGCAAATTTTGAAGTAGTAAAAGTACGGTACGTTACAGTTTGTATCAGAGCCGACCTCTCTTAGTACGGTGTGGTTCGGGGACGAACCAAGCGGAAGCTGGTGGGCATGTGAGGCCCGGGGCCGAAGAGGGCGGGGGGTGATCGCCGGTGCCATCAGTTGCACGGACAATGAGCGGCTCCTGGCAGGCTTCTAGGTGGAGGGAACATGAATGAACCGATCCCACACCGGAATGAGAGGGATTCCGAGACTGTTCAATGTAATGGACTGTACAGTTGAAGAGGGCTTAAAAGATTTGATTGTTACTACTCATATCACGAAGGTGCATCTTCTTTTCGGTAGCTCATCACATAAGAACTTCAAAGTTAAGCGTGCTTGACTTGGGACAATTTTGGGATGAGTGACCTCCTGGGAAGTTTCCCAGGGTGCGTGTGAGCGAGGACATAAGCACGCTGGAAAGACTCGTCTTGGTACAATGAGGACAGTCGTCGAATCTGGGATGTTACATATGGTCTCAAGCAGGCATCAAGGAGTTGGAACCTCAGATTTGATAGCACTATCAAAGAGTTTGGTTTTGCTAAGAATCCTGAGGGACCATGTGTGTACAAGAAAGTTAGTGGGAGTGTAGTGACATTCCTAGTACTTTATGTTGATGATATCCTGCTCATTGGGAATTATGTAGGATTATTGCAATCAACTAAAGTATGGTTAGCCAGTAAATTCTCCATGAAAGACATGGGTGAAGCATCCTACGTATTGGGAATACAAATCTATAGAGATAGATCAAAGAGGATGCTAGGACTCACCCAAGCCACTTATATCGATACCATTTTGAAACGATTCTCTATGGAAGAGTCCAAGAGAGGATACTTACCAATATGTCATGGTGTTACTCTATCTAAAGCTTTGTGTCCCAAAACTGATGAAGAGATAGAGATGATGACACGTATTCCATATGCATCAGCCATTGGTAGTATCGTGTGTGGTGTGATATAGACACGTCCTGATGTTGCTTACGCTCTGAGTGTTACAAGCAGATAACAGGCAAACCCTCGTCCAATGTATTGGAAGACCGTGAAAGATATTCTTAAGTACTTGAGAAGGACTAAGAACTTGTTCATGGTCTAGGGGGTGGAGAATTGAAATTGGAAGGCTACACTGATTCTAGCTTCCAATGTTACGTAGATGATTCAAAATCGACCTCTGGCTTTGTATTCATGCTTAATGGTGCGGCTGTCTCTTGGAAAGGTTCCAAGAAAGACACCGTTGCGGATTCCACCACTGAAGCTGAATACATTGTTGCATCTGATGCAGCCAAAGAGGCAGTTTGGATGAGGAATTTTGTCCAAGAGTTGGGCGTTATTCCTAATGGAGTTGATCCAGTCCCGTCGTACTGCAACAACACTGGTGCCATTGCGCAGCAAAGGAACCAATGTCTTATCAGCGATCCAAACATGTACCGAGGAAGTTCCACATCATACGGGAGATTGTGGGAAGAGGAGACATATCAGTCGAAAGAGTCCCCTCTGCAGATAATGTTGCTGATCCACTTATATAGCCCTTGCCAGGACCATTGTTTCATAAGCATCGCGAAGCAATGGGATTAAAGTTAAGGGTAGTTAGCTCTAGGGCAAGTGGGAGATTGTTAGAGTAGATGCCCTGCAAGCCAACGGTTGGCTAGGGAATTTATTGACTCAAGTGAAATAAACAATCTTTATTTTAATATAATTTAACTATTTATGGTCTTGTTATACTTTATCTGTATACCCATGCAAACAGCATAGATAAAGTCCTTGATTATGCTTTAATACAAATGAATCGTAATTCGATGTTGAAACTCATTTATAAACGCTGCATATTCTAAATTCGTTCCTAGTCGATTCAGCCGCCTAAAACATGGATAAAGGTCGCTTGAGCTTGAGACTAGTTTCTGTGATGTTGTGTACTGCGTTTCTTGGTAAGGGCATAGAGATGTCCAAACATGCAGATGGGTAGTCATATGATGATTATACCGAACAACCCTCCCTCGGACTTTCCAAGTGGTTATCATTCATCGAAAGGATAAGTCTGTGGTTATGATTGTACACCATTAGTCCTTACGACCCGGGACAACACTGAGGCTCTATATGCTAGGGTTGTGCTTTGACTCGTTTACCGGCTCCAGGAGAGTCATCAGGTGGCGAGGTTGGGTACAGCTGCGACACATATAGGAGCCAGTGCATTGTAGTCGGGGATTCACCGCTCACCTGCGGGTGTGGATATCCTATGTGATATGATGTAATAATAGTGCATGGAATCTCTGGCCAGAGTATGAGATGTAAGTTGGAGAAAGAATTCTCCAATAGTACACGCGATGCCACTATTAAAGTTATCACATAGTTATCGAATTATTATGCAACCCTCGATGAACCAATGGTTGCAGATTCGATCGGGATATATGAGATGAAGGGACCGTACTGTACGCTAATCATAATCGACTTGTTCTTGCAGGCACTATCAGTGACACCTAGGGGATCATGGGGCGATGCTACTAGACGCTCTTACCATGATCCGATGGGTGCAATCAGAAATGAGTTCTGACATTCTTGATCAAGGTGTTGATGAAAAGAATGGCGCTGACTAGGGTAAGCCCGAATAAGAATAAATATTATTCTGAATCACAAAGAGTTGTGAACCCACGGCTAGCTGTATCCCTGAATCATTGAGGTTCACACAAGCACTGGATCATTTGTTCCCGTTGAGAGAATAAATTCAAGGAGTTGAATTTATATTATGATATAGTAAATTCAAAGAGTTGAATTTATGATAATTAAATTTTGAGAAAATAAATTCAAGGAGTTGAATTTATGAGATAGTAAATTCAAGATGTTGAATTTATGAAATTTGGAGAGAATAAATTCAAGATGTTGAATTTATAAAATTTGATAATTTAATTTATTAAACTCAAAAGTTGGGTTTATTAAATATTAAATTTTGGAGGTGATAAAATTCAAGGAGTTGAATTTACAATTAATATAATAAATTCAAATGTTGAATTTATAATGGATTTAATTTATTAAACTCAAAAGTTGAGTTTATTAAATATTAAATTAAAATTGGTGGTAAGTATGTTCAAATGGGTTTGTAGGAGTACAAGTCCAACATACTAAATAATTAAAGTTTAATGGACTTTGATTAATTAATTAAACTAGTTGGGCTAGTCCAATTAATTAACCAAGCCCATTAATGTTAATTAAATAGGTCCAATTATTTTATTATGGTAATTAGGCCATAGATGTTTTATAAAATGGAAGACCTAAAAACCTAGCCTCCATAATATTTGCATCGAGATTGCATTTGATAAGGCATGCATTATAGAATCTTAAATTTACTTAATTAATTGGATTAATTAAGTAAATAATGGATTAGATATATAATTAGAATATTTTATTCTAAAGGAATGCAATTTTCGAGAATAACAAGAAGGAGGCATCCGAAAGTTGAAAAAAAAATTTTCGGCTCTTCCCAATTCAAAAAGGGGCTGTTCTCGAAATTTCTCTCAATTCTTGCAAGAAAAATTCGGCTTATTGTATTGAGTCGATTTCTTCTTCGTGTTCCATCTCTACGTAAAAGTTCTTCTAAATTTCTAGTGCAATTTAGAAGAGGAACAAATGTTTCAGTCGTGGACCGGATTAGGAGATTGAAGAATGTTCGTAGGGATTCATCAAGAGCTAATCCGTTTATACCGGATTAGTTGGAGTCTCGTGATTAATTCACAAAGGTATAATTTTCCAACGCCCTATGAATTTTTGTTAAAATCATACGAGCGCCCAAAGCAAAACATATTTTGATTGTCAAAATAAATAAAAATTTTAAAACTTCCGCTGCGTTTGGGCGTGTAGAAAACCTAGATCCAACACAACTATCCAACTTGGAAGTATGAAGTGTAAGTGCAAAGTGACTTATGAGTCCTAACTTAATTATTATTTGATTTTGTTTTATATATGAAACTATATCAATATCACAAACAGTAGACATAAGAACATTTTTGTTTAAATAAAAAAGTATCTAAAATGTGATCATTTATTCATTTTCATGCGTAGATAATATAATGTCCAAATCATAGCCTTAAATCCTTTTGTTAGCGCGTTTATCCTTGAATTTATTGTGTTTGATTGAGGTGACGATGGATTAGATGCATTATAGCATTTGAAATGTAGTTTACATGTCGTAAGTTGCAACTTATGATATTCTATTAGCTTGAAGATATCATCACGATTTTGTTGTGGTTTAAATGTGGGATACAAGAGTCTGATGATTCATGAGGTTTGAATTTTTTATTGTAGAAGATGCGAGATGTTTTTTGCTTTGGTCAATAATGTATGAAGTAGGCTGTGTAGCCACTTTTTTGTTATGAAAATTTGTCTTGTTTTTTTATAAGCAATTGATGATGTGTTGAGGGAAGTTTGTAAGAATGTGAAGAATATGCTTGTAAACTATTCCCTACAAAACTTACTTGTAAATAATGGTGGATTACTAGTAAATAAAAAAAAATTGCTCATGGAATTTTCTGTTACTGAATCTTTGTATGTATATGTGGATTTATTGGGTTGTTATTATCCAAATTAAAGATAAAAGGTAGCGTTGGTGATGCAAGCCGTAAAACATTTGTACATATTGTTTAATTATGTTATGTGTGTCTGATTGTTTTTTGGTATGGTTAAGTGCAATATCGCAAATAGGCTACTTGAATATTTTAGTTTTTAGGAAAATTTCGGCGGAGTTTCTCCTGTAAATACATGCCAAAAGTACAAACAAGTCTAAGTATATCGCAGACAGAAAATGTGATAACATTAACTTGTTTTCCAAAACAAAGTTTGGCTTCCAAGTCATTTTTCTAAGTCTACAAATCAGAAAGACACTAGCCAAACCATGATAAACAGGTGCAACAAATACAACTCCTATTCCTAGTATATGTTTTTCAATTCTTCCTGATGTGTGTGGCGTTGCAAGGGTATGTGCTTAGCCACTAGAAAAAGGTTCCACTAGGATTGATAACTTTTATTTGAAATTGGCCAATCACACTCCTGTGAGACAAGCTTTTCATTTTCATTTTCCTTAAGTCTTTGAAATTCTCAAATCCTCGTGTTTTTCCTATTGTCCATTCCTGCGGAATGAATGAGAACAGTTGAGAAATCAATGAAGTGGTAATCAATAAAAATATGATTGTTAAATAAAAAAATGGAAGAAAACATCTATCAAGCAAGATTTAAGATGGCAAAGATATAATTTTGCAAAGCCGGTTTTTTCCTCCATTGTTTTCGTTTTGAATTTTTATATACTTCTTAGCTTAATTTTCATCCATTAAAAAACCATCTCAAAAACTATTGTCAGATTCAAAGTCGAACTCATAATTCTTCAAGCCTGACGACGGTGTGTCATGATGTACAATAATTTTCCTCGCTTACATATGGTTCAATTACCGGGTATACAGTGACTGACGATTTAAGGAGCTCGGGATTGCCCTTTTCTTTAAGATAGCGTTTTCTCCCAAATTTTTCCTTGCCTCTGCATTTTTGTTCTTCTAAAATTATATTAAATTGAAATCACAAATAATTTCTGAGTAGCACGTACTTCTAAATTCATTTATTTTGCACTAATTTTTTTTACACCATGCATAATTAATTCATCATGAATAAACTAACATAAATAGTCAAATAAACAAAACTCCATATCATCCATAATCATTCATGCGAAATAAGTAAAATAAGTGATAAAAGTCTAAAATTTAACTCAATAAATTCTAGCATCCTAACAGTCTATAAATAAAAATGATAATTCATAAAATCATCAAAAGTTTTTAACATATGCAGAATTTCTAGGTCCTCGGGTATGCACTGCGCCTCACGGATGACTCGATAGTCCGTGAACATCATCATTACCTGCAACCATTCAAACCTATTGAGTCTAATGACTCAGCATGTTCAAATCCAATATAACAAGTACGTAAATATACACTCACATGCATAAAAATTAATATAACTAAAAATAGATTTTTCTATGCAATCGTGAAACCTTCAAAATATGAAACTTTTTTTAGCCGTGCTTAAATATGAATATTTTTCATTTAAAATTATCATTTTTAGGTGAAGTCCGATCCTCGAAAGTGACAATATTTATTCGATTGATCAATCTATAAACCATAATACTAGGCCGCCGGGTTCAACGTCCACTTCTTCGACGATCCCACCGACTATCATAAAAAAATAACTTCACCGGTCACTTCTTCAACGGATCCATTATCATTGAGATTCTCGCCTCCGTTTTCGACGGTTCACTCCCTTTTCAATGCAAGTTCACCGTTCTCGTTTTGAACAGATCATTTACTACTTTTTCGTCGCGATCAATTCACTTTCCTCAAAAATATTTTCTTTTACTTTATCATTTCATAAAACATTCATAAATTCTCATATTCCATTAAAATTTCCAAAAAGATGCTTTATATCATTTATATACGTCGAGATTGCTAAAAATAGCAAATACATGCAAATACGTTAAAACTTATAAAATTAAAATAAATCATGCATGCACTTTAAAACTTCTAAAAACAACATTTTACACGATTTGGAATTGTTTTAGGAAGTTGCAAACCACCCTCGACTTTCCTCGAACCGACCGCCCACGATTCAACACTACGTACCCGGATGAACTTAAACTTTGACTCAAGGAGACGACTCGATTTTAAAACTTTAAAAATGCCCAAAAATATCCAGTAGCTTGTTGGAAATTCAATCTTAGGACCTACGTTTCAAAAACGACTCGATTCGCTTACCATACGACACTTCCATTACCGTTTTCGCATTATTGGATAAACAAATTACCAAACTACCCTTCCGACTCGAACCAACCCAAGAACAGACCTTTCTTAACATCCTAAGACTAAAATTAAGCTGCTGGAAGTTCCCAAGCCAAAGCCAAAATCGAAACGTTAATTAAATTTAACCTAAGCTCAATTCGCTTTTTTTTGACATGTTCGGGCAAATTACAACCCCAAACAGACCACGGCTCGAAATGACCTCGAACCAGGCCATAGACCTCTTCCTTAGACACTAAAAAAGACCATGATCAGGCCCTTTCGGACAAAAACCAGACGCTCAAGTCTCCAACCTCCCCACAACAGCCGCGGGCCATATGCTTCTTCACTGAGCAGCCGAGGACCAAACACTCCAGCGGCTGTGGCTGCCCTTGACTCGACTTTTGGCTCACACTAGACCCTCACCTAGGACCCTAAGGCAGGTCCATAGCCCCTGGACCAGCCCTTTCCACCTTCCCCATGCCCAAGGAACCACACGACTCCAAAACAAGCCAACATGCACGCCCTAAGGAGTCATGGCTGCTGTGCTTCAGCAGCTCGTCCAGCACATATCCAAACCCAACAAGGCCTACCTAGGACCCTAAACAAACCCTCCAGACCATGGCTAGGGTCCCATGCAGCCCCCATGGCCCATAGCACCAAAGCCGCGCCCCCCTTTGATCTCATGGCCTGCACGCATTTGCTTGCAGGGCTGGTCAGCCCTATGGGGCTCATTGATTCATCTTTTGTCCCTTAAATCCTCTTATTAAACATCTAGACCAGCCCTTGAATACCTTGGTTTGCATCCCTTTTTCAACGATTCACAAAACGTTAAGGATACTTTGCAAAAACATGAGATGCACAAATATGGAATTGAAAACCATCTTCCTCACAACTTTCACACAACATCAGCATACATGCAATATTATGGATTGAATGGTGCATGAAAAAGGGTTTGAAAACATGCCTTGTTCCTTTATTCTACGAGATACGAGAGACGGCGCGACGAGAGACGAATGAAACTCAAATCTTCTCCTTCCTTCCTCCCTCTATGGTTCGGCCCCTAGAGTCCTAGAGTGTGTGTGTGTGTGTGTGTGAGATGTGTGTCCTGCTGAAGAGTGTGGGAGACGTAAGTTTCTTGGGGTGGTAGGGTGGGGTTTTATTCAATTAAACCATTAAGTTGTTAAGTGGGCTTAAGTTTACCTAATGAGCCATAATTAATTAATTAAATCCTTGTTAATCTATGTCCAATAAAGAATTAATTAAAAACTTAATTTGTACATTAAAATTCCCAACAATATTTAAAATATTTGGTGCTGCTCGTTTCTAATATCGCACGTCCGAAACTACTAATTTTCTCAGCAAAAGTTCGCTACCGATTAAGTTCGTCCCTTACTATAAATAGATTTGCCGCTTTCCTATTTTGAACTTACTAAATATAGAGTTTCTATTTATAAATTTTTAAAAGTAGAAACTTTATCAAAATCGTCCTCGGTTCTCCTCGTCTTCTGACGTGCATCGCGTATTCGACTACAGGAAGTTCACGTTAGTTCACATTCATAACGTTTGATTAAATAATCATTAAATTATGCAAATACTTAAAATGCTTCTGGACAACTCATTTAGATAAATTTCAAATAAATTTTCATGCATGCATGTGGTTAGTGTATTCGGGTGTTCGAACGTCACAATTTCTCTCTACCGTTGATTAATGAAGTTGTCGTATCCGAGTTTCGCGGATTAACGCTGTTGAATTCTAAACTATATTTTGTATATTTTTCTTCGTTTTCCACTTCACTTCGGTTGTTTCTACATAATATCGATTATGGCTTCACAGTGTCGGAGTCCTGTTTCCGAGTGGTTTACCAAGATTTTCACGTCGACTAATTTTTCTGGCCGTCTTTTGAAATTGTACATGCCACGAAGAATATTTAATCACTTGTCATATTCCTGCATTTTGGACTTGATTGATTCTAAGTTGCCATTCTGAATATTTGTGTTCGTGATCCAACTCATCTTTCGGTTATGTGTTATATTAGTGTCGGGTTTTTCTTTTGAGTTGTTATCAGAAATTTGCTTGGAGTCCCAATTTAAATTTCGAGTTTTTGATTACTCTTTGTTCGTGTTGTTCCGAGTAAATTCATCGGTTGTATTTATATGCATGCTCAGATGTGAAGCCAAAATTATCACAATATCAACACTGTTTTACACAATATCATATAATAACTAAGAAGAAAGTAAAATCCAGAGAAATGATGGGTTGGAATTAGAGGGACAAGCCAGACTCCTCATCCTCATCAAGGGAAGCGGTGTACACAAAGTAAAGTGCCCAAATCAGAGCGAACACACCCGCAAGAATCCACACCAAGAGGTTGTTGCTCAGCCCGAATGGCAGCCCGGTTCCTTCCGTGCTCAACCTCTCGTCCACCAGCGCCAGCGCGGCGGGGCTAGACATGGCTGCCGCACAGGCCGACGCCATAAACGAAGAAGCCGCCACACCCAACTTCGATTCACTCTCCTCTGTACCCTTTCCTCCTTCCATGGTACACCTCACTTTCCCCGTGTTAATATTTGACATCGATGGTAGCCCTGAGGTTCAAAATCAAATGCCATTTGGATTAATATTCGGCAGTAAGAACATGAGTTGTACACAGATAAAGACGTGGGTTTTATTTACCGATGACGGCAGAGGGCCGCACGGCGAACCTTCTCTGTGCCGGGGCGGCGCGTGCAATTGGCGAGGTGGAGGCGAAAGTAGAGATGGCAGCCATTTTCCTTCAAAGCCCGAGTCCGAGTTTGTGTTGGGAAAAATGAAGAAGGTTTTGTTACCGATAGTGAGTGGATATTTAATATCTGTGCGTCAAAGAGACTCTAGTGAACCACACAGTTTGGATCCGATAGATAGCCCCTTATCCTTAAAACTCAACTACTTTTGGCCACGTGGCATGTCATATTACATTTTGCCCCCGACGAGTTTGAGGGCAAACTGGTCTATGCGTTTGAGATACTAGTTTTTAAATCTCCGTTGTCTTAATTAAACGTGTGTTCAGGTCATTATTAGACTGAGATTGAAATTTTCTACGCAGTCTCTTGTTCACCTACAAAAAATGTCTATGTATTTTTTATATCGGATGAAATTCGGTACAAAATATTAAAAATCTGAAACATATATATGATATTGCATAACAAATTGGTTTAATCTGATATAAAAGATAAAATTTTGAGTATAAAATTGTAACAACTATATTAATATCAATACTTATTACACTTATTTGTTAGCTCAAATATAATTTGTTATACATGTTTGAAGTACTGAAAAATCATATATTAGTGTCAGATATGAAACATTTATTATTTAAATATCATATATTAATACTAGTTTTTCAATATTTGGCACTAAATTTTCATCCAAAAAAGAAGCGTGATTAATTTGAAAATTTGTTATACATGTTTGGTACTAAAAAAATCATATAAGATATAAAACATTTAGTTCTATGATATCATATATTTGTTCCAAATTTTCAATGTTTTTTACCGAGTTTCATCCGAAAAACAAATATGGGTCTAAGAATGCAGAAACATTTTTTGGGCTATTTAGAGACTGCAGAAAAGAATCGGTCTGACAAATAATGAACACACATTTAACTATTGAGATGAATATTTATTGATCATTTGCTCTTTTTTCCCATTTTACTAGGAGATTGTTTCTAAATCACTGGGGCATGGTAGATGATATCCACATGGTGATTGTCTTCATCAACTTAACACATGATACATGTAATAAGTGATAAATTATGACCTCTCATCCATACATCATGGATGAATTGTGACCATGATTTATCACTCAGCACACTGTTGGATCTGGTTTTCTACGCGCCCAAACGCAGCGGAAGTTTTAAAAATTTTAGATCTTGACATTCAAGATGTGTTTTGCTTTGGGCGCTCGTATGATTATAACAAAAACATACATAGGATGTTAGAATCGTTATACCTTTGGTGAATTAATCACTGGACACCAACCGATCCGGTATTACAGATCTGGCTCTTGATGAATCCCTATGAATTTTCTTCAAGAGACTCCTTTCGTGTCGTCTAATCAGGTCGACGACTGAATTGTTTGATCCTCTTCCAAATTGCACTAGTAAATATGGAAGAGATTTTGCGTAGAAGAGGAAAAAATTGAGAAATGACACAACAATATTTCCTTTCAAAAAGGGTTGGCCGATTTTTTTTTCTTTGGAGGTGGAATTCTCGAATGATTGAGGTAGGTGGCTAGGGTTTTTCTTTGCAACCTTTATTTATAATTAAATTATAGTCAATTACATAATTAACATTAATGGGCTTGAATTAATTAATTGGGCTAGTCCAACTAGTTTATATTAATTTAATCAAATCCCATTAAAACTTTAATTATTTATTATGTTGAACTTGTACTCCTACAAGCCCATAAAACATATTACCCACCATATTTAATTTATTAATTAATAAACTCAACTTTTGAGCTTAATAAATAATACATTATAAATTCAATATTTGAATTTATTATTTAATTATAAATTCAACTACTTGAATTTTCATCACCTCCAAAATTTAATATTTAATAAACCCAACATTTGAGTTTAATAAATTAAATTCTCAAATTTTATAAATTCAACTCCTTGAATTTATTCTTTCAAAATTTAATTATCATAAATTCAACTCCTTGAATTTAATATATAATATAAATTCAACTTCTTAAATTTACTCTCTCAACGGGAACAAACAATCCAGTACTTGTGTGACCCTCAATGGTTCAGGTATACAGCTAGCCGTGGGTTCACAACTCTGTGTGATCCAGGACATAATCCTTTATTCGGGCTTACCCTAGTTAGCCCCATTCTTTTCATCAACACCTTGATCAAGAATGTTAGAACTCATTTCTGATTGCACCCATCGGATCATGGTAAGAGCGTCTAGTAGCATCGCCCCATGATCCCCTAGGTATCACTGATAGTGCCTGCAAGAACCAGTCGATTATGATTAACGTACAGTACGGTCCCTTTCATCTCATATATCCCGATCGAATCTGCAACCATTGGTTCATCGAGGGTTGCATATTAATTCGATCATAATGTGATAACTTTAATAGTGGCATCGCGTGTACTATTGGAGAACTCTTTCTCCAACGTACATCTCATACTCTGGCCAGAGATTCCATGCACTATTATTACATCATATCACATAGGATATCCACACCCGCAGGTGAGCGGTGAATCCCCGACTACAATGCACTGGCTCCTATATGTGTCGCAACTATACCCAACCTCGCCACCTGATGACTCTCCTGGAGCCAGTAAACGAGTCAAAGCACAGCCCTAGCATATAGAGCCTCAGTGTTGTCCCGGGTCGTAAGGACTAATGGTGTACAATCATAACCACGGACTTATCCTCTCGATGAATGATAACCACTTGAAATGTCCGAGGGAGGGTTGTTCGGTATAATCATCATATGACTACCCATCTGCATGTTTGGACATCTCTATGCCCTTACCAAGAAACGTAGTACACAACATCACAGATGCTAGTCTCAAGCTCAAGCGACCTTTATCCATGTTTTAGGCGGCTGAATTCGACTAGGGAACGAATTTAGATTATATAAGTGTTTACAAACGAGTTTCAACATCGAATTACGATTCGTTGTATTAAAGTATAATCAAGTTCTTTATCTATGTTTGATAACATGTGTATACAGATAAAGAAATAACAACCATGAAATAATGAATTATATTAAAATAAAGATTGTTAATTACACTGAGTCAATAAATCCCTAAGCCAATAGTTGGCTTGCAGGGCATCTAGTCTAACATCTCCCACTTGCCCTAGAGCCAACTACCCATAAACTTTAATCCCATTGCTTCGCGATGCTTCTCAAACAATGGTCCTGGCAAGGGCTTTGTAAGTGGATCAGCAACGTTATCTGCAGAGGGGACTCTTGACTGATATGTCTCCCCTTCCCACAATCTCCCGGATGATGTGGAAATTTCCTCAGTATATGTTGGATCGCTGATGAGACCATGGTTCCTTTGCTTGCGAAACGGCACCAGTGTTGTCGCAGTAAACCGGGACTGGATCAACTCCTTTAGGAATAATGCCCAACTCTTGGACAAAATTCCTCATCCAAACAGCCTCTTTAGCTGCAGCAATGTACTCAGCTTCAGTGGTGGAATCCGCAACGGTGTCTTGTTTAGAACTTTTCCAAGAGACAGCCACGCCATTAAGCATGAATACAAAACCAGAGGTCGATTTCGAATCATCTACATCATATTAGAAGCTAGAATCAGTGTAGCTTCCAATTTTAATTCTCCACCCCCATAGACCATGAACAAATTCTTAGTCTTCTCAAGTACTTAAGAATGTCTTTCACGGCCTTTCAATGCATTGGATCAGGGTTCGCCTGATATCTGCTTGTAACACTCAAAGCATAAGCAATGTCAGGACGTGTCGATATCATACCATACATAATACTACCAATAGCTGACGCATATGGAATACGTGTCATCATCTCTATCTCTTCATCAGTTTTGGGACACATTGCCTTAGATTGAGTAACACCATGACACATTGGTAAGTATCCTCTCTTGACTCTTCCATAGAGAATCGTTTATAATGGTATCGATATAGGTGGTTTTGGGTGAGTCCCAACATCCTTTTTTGATCTATCCCTATAGATTTGTATTCCAATACATAGGATGCTCACCACCTGTCCTTCATGGAGAATTACTTGCCAACTATACTTTAGTTGATTGCAGTAATCCTACATCATTCCCAATGAGCAGGATATCATCAACATAAAGTACTAGGAATGTCACCGCACTCCCACTAACTTTTTTGTACACGCATGGTTCCTCAAGATTCTTAGCAAAACCAAACTCTTTGATAGTGCTATCAAATCTGAGGTTCCAACTCCTTGATGCCTGCTTGAGACCATATATTGATCTCTGAAGTTTGCATACCTTATGCTCACTTTCTAATGATGTGTATCCCTCAGGTTGAGATATATAAATTTCTTCTTTGATATCTCCATTGAGGAATGCAAGTCTTTACATCCATTTGTCATATCTCATAGTCATACCATGCTGCTATGGCTAGTAGTATTCTAATGGACTTAAACATAGCAACTGGTGAAAAAGTTTCCTCATAGTCAACTCCTTGCCTTTGAGTATAACCTTTTGCAACCAGTCTTGCTTTGAAGGTCACTACCTTCCCATCCGCCCCAAGCTTTCTTTGTAGATCTATTTGCATTCTATTGGAACGATTCCCTCAGGTGGATCCACTAATGTCCAGACTTGGTTTGAATACATAGAGTCCATTTCTGACTGCATGGCTTCAAGCCATTTGGTTGAATCAGTATCAGATATTGCTTCTTTGAAATTCATTGGATCACATCCAACACAAGACTCATCATGGCCTTGTTCATGAAGAAGCGTATATCTTGCAGGTGGTCTAATAACCCTATCAGACCTTCTAGAAGCTTGTACTTCAACTACTGGTTCTTGGGAAATGGGTTCAACTTCTATAGTTGAGGGAGTATCTTGAATTTCTTCAAGTTCTATCATCGTGCCTTTTCTATCTAATAGAAATTTCTTTCCAAAAAGGTGGCTTTCTTGAAACAAACACTTTTGCTTCATTGGGATGATAGAAATAATATCCAACAGAATTCTTTGGATATCCTACAAAGTAGCAAAAAAAAGAATCTACTATCCAATTTGTCTCTCACTGTTTGCTTCACGTAAGCTGGACATCCCCATATTCTCATGTAAGAATATTGGGAGTTTTCCCATCCATATCTCATATGGCGTTTTATCCACTTCTTTACTATGGACATTATTTAACAACATTGCCAAAGTTTCAAGCGGCAAAGCCCCAAAACGAGTAGACAATTCAGTGAATCCCATCATGGATCGAACCATGTCCATCAAGGTCGATTTCGACTTTCAAGAAACACCCTTCAACTGTGGTGTTGGGGTTTCAACTTCATGATAGTTTGAGGGAGTATCTTGAATTTCTTCAAGTTCTATCATCTTGCCTTTGTCTATCTAATAGAAATTTCTTTTCCAAAAAGGTGGCATTTTCTTGAAACAAACACTTTTTGCTTCATTGGGATGATAGAATAATATCCAACAGAAATTCTTTGGATATCCTACAAAGTAGCATAAAATGGATCTACTATCCAATTTGTCTCCCACTGTTTGCTTCACGTAAGCTGGACATCCCCATATTCTCATGTAAGAATATTTGGGAGTTTTCCCATCCATATCTCATATGGCGTTTTATCCACTTCTTACTATGGACATTATTAACAACATTGCCAAAGTTTCAAGCGCAAAGCCCCACAACGATGTAGACAATTCAGTGAATCCCATCATGGATCGAACCATGTCCATCAAGGTTCGATTTCGACTTTCAGAAACACATTCAACAGTGGTGTTGCTGGTGGAGTCCACTGTGAGGAATCTCATTCTCTTTTAGATAATCCAAAAATTCAGCACTTAAGTATTCTCCACCTCCGATCAGATCGAAGTGCCTTAATACTTCTTTCCATCTGATTTTCTACTTCAGATCTGAAACTCTTTGAACTTTTCAAATGCTTCAGATTTGTGTTTCATCAAATAAACGTACCCATACCTCGAATGGTCATTAGTAAAGGTAATGAAGTAGGAATGCCCATATTTTGTGCTAACACTTAGCGGGCTACAAACGTCTGTGTGGATCAAATCCAGTAGACCATGCGCTCATTTCCACGTTCCATCAAATGGAGTCTTGGTCATTTTGTCCTTTTAGACAGGACTTACAAGCAGGTACAGAATTTTTGGTCTGACAAGTCAAACATACATTCTCCCACTAGCTTGTGCATCCTTCTTTGGGAAATATGACCTAGTCTAACGTGCCATATTTGTGTGGGATTTTGGATCATCTAACTTTATTTTGTTTGTTTTTGAAATCATGTTTACTTGGACATTCACTTATCATTTCCAGAACATTTCTGGCACATATAATTTCTTATGTCCGGACTTCATGCAGTGAAATAAATATGTTCTAACTTAGCGGCTTTGTAGGCCTTTTAAGTGTCTTTCAGAGTTGCCTCTTATTGGGGATGTTTTTCTTGTGAGGGGCAGAACATTTCTTTCCCTTAACTTGTGGGCCATTTTTCGTCCGACGAGAGGCCCATTATAAAAACAACGATTTTCTTATTTCATGGTGATCTCATAGTCATAAGCGTATTGACTAGCTCTTCAAGGCTATTATATATCTTATTTACTTGAAGTTCACCATAACCCCGTTCAAATGAGGAAGAGAAAGACAACAAATTGATTGTTATCAATTAATTCGTTAGGAATCACATATTCCAGGCCCACCACATTCTCAATAAGTGCAGTCATATGTACAACATGCTCATGGGTTAGAGCCCCATCTTGCATGTGTGTAGTCATGAGATCCTTGAAAGTAGTGTGCATCATCGTATGAGTTTCATGTACCATGCAACTCTTGCACGTGCATGTCGAATGTCAGCAGCATTCCAAATTTCCTCAAACTGTCCCTACAGTTCATTTGACATAGAAGCGAGCATGTTACACTTTAGCATGTATACTATGGTCTTACCATCTTGCATGCTTTGTCAGTTCAGCAGGACTGACATTGTGTATGTCATTTTCTCCGAATTCAGAACAATTTTCCCAACCAGTCTTGAAAATTAGATTCGATTAGCTTGTTGATAATAAAAATGGATTACGTGACGAAATCGAAAATATATGATATGAAACAGAATAATGGTTGCTGATTATTTAAAATAATTTTAAGATATAAAATATGGATTTTATTTTATAAATTTTCCTCCCACTATTTTGACATTTTCACCACCCTCTGATGAAAAAGGAAAATCGTATTTTCTTAGTGGGCACGTAGAGTCCAATTAGCCATATAATCCCGAATAATATCAGCCAATTATAATTTCTAAAAGGTAGAATGTAATTGCATCCCATGCAACCTCCGCGTGTTTCGCCTCACGTTTAATAAGGACCTAATAATATTACGCCGTTTATTTTCGCGTGTCAAACCGACCCATCAATGTTGAATTGTAGTAGACGGTCGCCATGAGTTCCCCCAATAATATGAGCCGAATTCATGAGTTCCACTCAATTCATTTCATATGTCCGATGGAAGTCACAGCTTTCCGGCGTACAGGCCTCCCCAATAATATGAGCCATACATTGTCCGCGGGTAGCGATCAACATGCAACCACGGTTGATGGAAGGCAAGGAAAAATTAAACTCTTTTAATTTTTACTTTTTCGGTTTGATTAAATTTTAAACTTATTCAAAATGAGGGATTTTAATTTCAAAAATTGTCTCATCGTTTTAATTTAAAAATCACGTGCCACGAGTTTGTATGTTTGCCGGTTTCATGCAACTATATTATTTAATAATATACATACATGCATACTACTATATATCGCATATTCATAATATGACATTCAACAATAAATAAGGATGATCGATTGCCAACACTATTAGATCCATTGAGCCATACATGGATCCAGGTCCAAACCTAGGTGAATGCAGGGATGCAAATGCAACTATTACAAGTGCTTCCAATATTTTACATGTCTACATCTCGTTCATCGGGCCCACCATCTTCCAGTCTTGATCTCCCACTATTTCTAATAATTACATTTAAATAGCCATGGCACATAAGGGATACATCTCATGGGAGTGGGAACGGGCCATAAAACAGGCCCACTTTAATAATATCAAATATTAAAAACGAATAAAACAGTAAAATATCCTAACATACACCTAACATATTGGTCAAGCCTCTCGATCATCCTTCATGCATTTCATATCAAATATTAAAATCAATTTAATTAAACAATTTAATTAATTGATAAATCATATATCTAATAATTTTATCAATAACCACCACAATTATTAAAGAATTTAATAAATTAAATAAACTCCTTTATTTAATTTCCAATTAAATCAATAATAATTGATTTTTTGTAAAACTCATTTTACCATAAATAATTAAAATCATATTCTAATTATTTATTTTACAAGAAAATTATTAATTCTCCAAAAATCAATTTTCCAAAATAAAAATTGAACCAATTTTCAAAAATATTAATTTTACCCAAAAATTTGAAAAAATCAGAAAACTGCACCTTGGGCCCAAACAATTCAAGTCCGCCATTCAGCACGCTTCCCGAGACGATCCCGGGCAACCGCCCTCGCTGTCCGCCGCTGCCCGAACGTTTCGGGTAGTGGCGGCGCACCTGTGCGCGGAGGTTGCGCGCGACGCAGGGTAGCGCACGAAGTGCGGACATTCCGCACGCCTCGCCGCTGCGCGCTGAGCTCGCTGCCCTGCGCGCACTGTCCTGCGCGCGGGTCTGCACGGAACAGTTTCGGGCATATACGAAAAATATTTTTTTTTTGTTTTCTGGAAAAAATAATTTTTTATGGTGCTATAATTTTCTAAAGATTTTCTTGTGTGGTTAGCAACAAATTATTCAATATAATTTAAAATCATACGATTCAGAAAAAACCTTGGCTCTGATACCACTGTTGGATCTGGTTTTCTACGCGCCCAAACGCAGTGGAAGTTTTAAAAATTTTAGATCTTGACATTCAAGATGTGTTTTGCTTTGAGCGCTCGTATGATTATAACAAAAACATACATAGGATGTTAGAATCGTTATACCTTTGGTGAATTAATCACTGGACACCAACCGATCCGGTATTACAGATCTGGCTCTTGATGAATCCCTACGAACTTTCTTCAAGAGACTCCTTTCGTGTATCTAATCAGGTCGACGACTGAATTGTTTGATCCTCTTCCAAATTGCACTAGTAAATATGGAAGAGATTTTGCGTAGAAGAGGAAAAAATTGAGAGATGGCACAACAATATTTCCTTTCAAAAAGGGTTGGCCAATTTTTTTTTCTTTGGAGGTGGAATTCTCGAATGATTGAGGTAGGTGGCTAGGGTTTTCTTTGCAACTTTTATTTATAATTAAATTATAGCCTAAACATAATTAACATTAATGAGCTTGATTTAATTAATTGGGCTAGTCCAACTAGTTTAATTAATTTAATCAAATCCCATTAAAACTTTAATTATTTATTATGTTGAACTTGTACTCCTACAAGCCCATAAAACATATTACCCACCATATTTAATTTATTAATTAATAAACTCAATTTTTGAGCTTAATAAATTAAATACATTATAAATTCAAATTTGAATTTATTATTTAATTATAAATTCAACTACTTGAATTTTCATCACCTCCAAAATTTAATATTTAATAAACCCAACATTTGAGTTTAATAAATTAAATTCTCAAATTTTATAAATTCAACTCCTTGAATTTATTCTTTCAAAATTTAATTATCATAAATTCAACTCCTTGAATTTACTATATATAAATTCAACTTCTTAAATTTACTCTCTCAACGGAAACAAACAATCCAGTACTTGTGTGACCCTCAATGGTTCAGGTATACAGCTAGCCGTGGGTTCACAACTCTGTGTGATCCAGGACTAATCCTTTATTCGGGCTTACCCTAGTTAGCCCCATTCTTTTCATCAACACCTTGATCAAGAATGTCAGAACTCATTTCTGATTGCACCCATCGGATCATGGTAAGAGCGTCTAGTAGCATCGCCCCATGATCCCCTAGGTATCACTGATAGTGCCTGCAAGAACCAGTCGATTATGATTAACGTACAGTACGGTCCTTTCATCTCATATATCCCGATCGAATCTGCAACCATTGGTTCATCGAGGGTTGCATATTAATTCGATATAATGTGATAACTTTAATAGTGGCATCGCGTGTACTATTGGAGAACTCTTTCTCCAACGTACATCTCATACTCTGGCCAGAGATTCCATGCACTATTATTACATCATATCACATAGGATATCCACACCCGCAGGTGAGCGGTGAATCCCGACTACAATGCACTGGCTCCTATATGTGTCGCAACTATACCCAACCTCGCCACCTGATGACTCTCCTGGAGCCAGTAAACGAGTCAAAGCACAGCCCTAGCATATAGAGCCTCAGTGTTGTCCCGGGTCGTAAGGACTAATGGTGTACAATCATAACCACGGACTTATCCTCTCGATGAATGATAACCACTTGAAATGTCCGAGGGAGGGTTGTTCGGTATAATCATCATATGACTACCCATCTGCATGTTTGGACATCTCTATGCCCTTACCAAGAAACGCAGTACACAACATCACAGATGCTAGTCTCAAGCTCAAGCGACCTTTATCCATGTTTTAGGCGGCTGAATTGACTAGGAACGAATTTAGATTATACAGTGTTTACAAACGAGTTTCAACATCGAATTACGATTCGTTTGTATTAAAGTATAATCAAGGTCTTTATCTATGTTTGATAACATGTGTATACAGATAAAGAAAAACAAACCATGAAATAATGAATTATATTAAAATAAAGATTGTTAATTACAACTGAGTCAATAAAATCCCTAGCCAACAGTTGGCTTGCAGGCATCTAGTCTAACACACACGTGTCATATGGTGAGTAGATAATGATACTCCTTATATTGGTAACATAAACAAAGCTATCAGGGAGATGCACACATATAAATAAATATACGTAAATCAACATAAAATCTATATTAGAAATTATGATATTTTTTTTTACAAAATGCGTGATATCATATCAACAATAGCATAATTCAATTATGAAAATTGCTTTAAGATTGCACTTGGACGGATAATAATAAGTCTTTTACTTTAACACTAAAATTTGTGAATGTCTATCAAGTTGATATTTATCACCTAGAAACTTGACTTTTATTATTAAAAAAACCATTTGATTTGACAATGATAATCCAATGTATAATTTAAAAAAACCAAATGCAAAACATTTATTATCTCAAGAATTTTCTCCTTCCATATATGACCAACATGAATGGATGGTTGAGTTTCCATCATAAAGCCATCAAGTTCGTGAATAGTTGATGATCCTCTTTTCATCTTGCTAGTAAGAGGCTTTCACTTTGATTGATCATGTGACTATTTTCTGTCCTCCGCAAGGCAAATGGATGTGTCTAAAATGCTCTTTTTCGAGAGAGAGTCTTAGATTTCCCCTGTCCGAGAGTGGATTGACAATAATCATACAAAAATGTTTGTTTATTATATCAAAAATATGGATGATGTGTCAAATGTCAATACTGATAAGACAAAAATTGCACCTGTTGTATATATCATAAGATTCATTGATGAAATATTTACTGAGTGGTTGAAACATAAATTCAAATACTTGTAAAATACCAGTAACACTAACATGTATTACAAGAACAGGACACTTTCCTTCCAAATTTTGTTCATATTTTGCATTTAAAGATAAAGTCAACAGCTTAAAATGACAATAACTAGAGTTTTCAGAGCTCTAATTCATAGTCAATTAGATTTAGCACCTATA